>NC_089785.1:24582706-24592706 GCF_040412425.1 Macrobrachium rosenbergii | reverse complement strand
GTCATAAGTTTGTTTAGCAAGATTTTGAAGACAAGATTGACAATATGTGAGAGACAATAATAATAATAATAATAATAATAATAATAATAATAATAATAATTATAACAATAATAAATTTAAAAAGCATAGAGAAAAATAGCAAAGTATATAATATAAATAACTGAATGTATTTTCTTTAAAACTTCATAATGAGAAATATAGACACTTCAGAGAAGTTACTCTAAAACTTCATAATGATCAACAGATATTTCAGAGAAGCTAGCCCAAAGACCTTGATGTCTCTAAGTGCTGTCATAACTTCTTTGAAATGTGCTGTCACTGTAACTTCGTGTATACAGGTGATAGATGAAGTTACCTATTATAGTTAGTTCATATTAAACCCTCCTACTTTTTCAAGATTTTAATTTCCTCTCTTGGGTGAGATGATTCAGCTGACACAGAAGATTAAAATGTTGGGACAGGAAGCTCCTGGCTTCCTTTCTGGACAAAGCATCACCTGACAACGTTGAACACCTTTCCAGTTTTCCAGGATTTCACGTTTATAAGCAATGTGGCTGCAGATGCCTACTACCTTCAGATCTGCAGAAGCAGAGAGGAAGCTTTGGACAATGGCTTCTGTTCTGTCAGCATTAACTGGAAAGCTCAGAGCTTCCAGTTTTTTCCAGAGCTTGTAAAAAGCCTTCAGAATCACTGGAGAGGCAACGCGAGAAAGGAAGGAAGAAGAAGAAGAGGAGGAGGAGGAGGAGGAGGAAGAAGCCCTGACTTGACAAACAGGAAGACCCAAGCAATTAGTCTGGAAAACCTGGAAAATCTGGAAAATCCTTCCTCTCTGAAGGCCCCTGGTGCTGAGTACAACAGAGCCTTCTCTGTCCCACTTATCATCCAGAGCATAATAATTGACTATTGTGTGTGTGGGACTGCGAGACCAAGAATGGCGTCTCAAGCAGTTTCCAGGAACCTGGAAATCTAGAGGTGGGGGAAACGACCCCCCACCCTCTCTCTCCCTGGGATCCCTCTGCTGTTTTGTGTTCCAGTTTTTCTTTGTTTCCAGTCCCTGCCTCCACTTTTATCACCCTTTTTTGATGTTCGAGATTTCCTCTGTAGGGTGGTCTTTGAGGAAAATGGCATTTCTCTTGGAGAAATGAGATTTCTAATGAGGAGCTGGAAACCTGGAAAGAACATCTAAGGGTTCTGTTGTTTGTGATGATGGAATTCGCTGGAAATGCATTCTTTGCTGAAGAGGGATTAGATTTCAAATAATATCATCACCTCCAGTGCGGGGTTGGACAAAGGACCATAAAGGACCTCTGTGAAATTTTGCCTCACAAGACTGTCTTTTGCTTAGAATTCTGCCAATCTCCACATACCTCCAGCATCCTGCCTTTAGTTCAAATCCAAGGTTTTTCTTGATTTCCAGGGGCGTCAATTTACATGATGATTTGGTAACACCAATTTCTTATATCAGTATCCAAGAATGTGTCCATCATTTTTCCAGGCAACATTACCAAACCAAAACTACTGTGTATCATAACCAGTCTGTTACATCCAACTGATTTTGCCAAGCCATTATACTGAGATAAATTAATGCTCAATCATCCAATTCCTCTTTGAACAGGAAACGTGCAATGTAGCTTGCTTTTTACCATTTCCTACCGATGCAAATATATTTTAAAACCTGCAAAGCCACTCAGTACCTCAATCATCGGCCGGAAATCGGGAGCAAGGTTTGTATAAAAGGTGCATTTTGTTAGACAATAGCCAGACTCAACCACAAACACGTTTATGTTAAGAGTTGGAATTCAGAGTTTCTGTTTATGGTCGAATGGTTTCAGCATTTTAAGATCTTTCTTTATTCAGGTGTTTAGATCTTTAGATCTTGCGGACTTGAATACCAATATCTGAAAAAGATCCATTTCAGATAGAAGTTAGTATGTCTGGCTGACATTCCAACATTTAAAACATTTGGCACAACCAGGCTTATATCAGAAAGAGGTCAGAATGTTAGCTAACAGATTTATATGAGATAGAGGTCAGAATGTTAGCTAACAGATCTATATGAGAGAGAGGGCAGAATGTTAGCTAACTGATCTTTATCAGAGAGAGGTCAGAATGTCAGCTAACAGTTCTATATGAGAGAGAGGTCAGAATGTCAGCTAACAGATGTATATGAGAGAGAGGTCAGAATGTTAGCTAACAGATCTATATCAAAGAAAGGTCAGAATGTTAGCTAACAGATCTCTATTGGAGGTCAGAATGTCAGCTAACAGATCTATATGAGATAAAGGTCAGAATGTTAGCTAACAGATCTCTATTGGAGGTCAGAATGTCAGCTAACAGAAATGTATCAGAGAGAGATCAGAATGTTAGCTAACAGCTCTGTACCAAAGAAAGGTCAGAAAATATTAGCCAACAGATCTACATTACAGTATCTGAGCTAACAGAGCCATGTTAGGCAGCTCAGAGTATCACCCAACAGACCAACAATTCACACAGACAAACCATGATATATATCACAGCCAACCCAGCACTCAAGGATTTAAAATAAAATACATACAACTCCATTAATGAATATATGCTGCACGCAAGCAAATTTACTTGAAGCACCATCAACGATTCTGCCAAAAATCCACCTTTCCACGAACTCTGCTGTGATGTGACAGGAGAATGAACATTCTCCTTTTTGCCTGCGGGAGAGTGGAACGGAAGACTAAGCAAAAGAGTTATTATTGCTTAGTAAACATATATTCCTCCCTCTCTCCCCTTCCAGCTCCTAATTGCTTGCTTGCCCTCGTGAAGTCTAAACATTCTGACGTTTAGAGAGATACGTCGGCGTAGATGGCGGAATGTTGATTAGATGTTTTTTTTTTTTGCGGTGCATATAATTTTTGTCAGGTATGTTTAGTGATTTTTATAAATGTATTGAATGTATATTTACATGTTTGTATGATATGTTAAATTTGACTTTGAAATGGCCACTGAGTAAAGTAATTTTCCTAAAGCAATTACCTCCGTTTTGACCAGGTATTATATATATATATATATATATATATATATATATATATATATATATATATATATATAAATATATAAATTCTCCTCATACAATTCAGATATCATTTAGCAATGTATACAACATTTCAAATCGCAGGAGAAATGAACAAAAAACATGCGATTCTGAATAAAATTCCTAAATGCCTAAGACCAAATCTGCCATCAAATTCATTCTTATAAATTCACTCATATCCCCGAGAATATGAAATGGCCAAGGAAATTCTCCTACGAAGTGCAAATAAAAAAAATTGAGGTCAATGAACGTAGGAAAGAAACTACGTGATAAATTAAAAAGAAAAAAAGTTATTGAAGTAATAAAGTGAATGCCACTATTTCTGCACAAGAGGCCGTTCCTCTAGAGATATCTAAAATGAAATCAGGCTACTCCTACGAAGGAGAAACATAAGTTCGGATTGAGAGAGAGAGAGAGAGAGAGAGAGAGAGAGAGAGAGAGAGAGAGAGAGAGAGAGAGAGAGATGTATGTTTACAATATACACACATATATATAAACATATACATGTAGCCTCACGCAACATTGACGGATTGGTTCCAAAAATATCTTTTAAACCCCCCCAAAAAAACTCGATTTTAGGTCCCACGAAAAAAATAAATTTTTTTTTTTTCTCAGACCCTTCATTAATCAGGATGATGGGTCTGCCAGCCATCTACCCTTCTTCTTCTTTTTCTTCTTCTTCTTTTGAAGGCAGTGAATGATGTAGGGAGGAGAGAGAGAGAGAGAGAGAGAGAGAGAGAGAGAGAGAGAGAGAGAGAGAGAGAGAGAGAGAGCTTGGTCCTGGGATCGAGGGCACAGCAATTTACGAATTTACGAAAGAATGAAGTAGAAATAAAAAAAATAGAAAGAAATAAAAAAAAGAATGAATGGAGGGGAAATAAAACATAGAAATAAAAGGGAAGTTTTTGTTAAAAAAGTCTTCATGATTATATATATATATATATATATATATATATATATATATATATATATATATATATATATATATATATATATATATATATATATATATATGCAACAGTTCCTATCCTATAGTATAAAATTATACACTATTATTATTATTATTATTATTATTATTATTATTATTATTATTATTATTATTATTATTCCACAATAATAATAATAATAATAATAATAATAATAATAATAATAATAATAATAATAATAATAATAATAATAAATTTACTTATTCCACAAAAAAAATAAAAATAACAACACAAACACAAACATCAACCAGAGACAAAAAAAAAATCCTATTTTAGTTAATCCTCGCAATTTAGAATTTGCCGTACTTAGGACAAGCAATCCAAGTGATTCCAAACTTCGCAATGACTTGCTCCTAGCTGTAATAATGTATTCTGTAATGGGCTCTGGTGCCCATTACAGGTAAAATTTTATCGAAATGCCCCGTAATTACAATCACAGGTGTCATAATGTAATTTGGATGTTATTTCTCTGTTATCGTTATTCCTTGATTACCTCCATAAATGCAGTAATTCGGGTGTTATTAAAAGGACTCTATAATTACGGGTATTTATTATTGAGAGTAATTATTTTGCTGCTCAGAATAATTATCACGGGATGAAATTATTGTATTAATTTGATAATTAATCCCTATTAGTTGTTTTTTGTTATTTTGCGTCGGTCTGCAACGCATCGCAGTCGACTGACAACCAGGTACGTATCTTTAAATTGACGCGTAATAGATTTTCTCTCCACGCCCGTCCCACCAGGGGATTGAACCCGTGTTCTTTAGTTGTGCTCCGAGAGAGAGAGAGAGAGAGAGAGAGAGACAGAGAGAGAGCGAGGAGTTAAAGAAGGAATTGGGAACATAATAATAATAATAATAATAATAATAATAATAATAATAATAATGAACAAAGACTAGTGTGAGCGCACTAATAATAATAATAATAATAATAATAATAATAATAATAATAATAATAAACAAAGACAAAACGTAAAGAATATGATGAAACAAAGAATATGCAAACAATGAGATTAAACTAAGTATAAAAAAAAACTCCATTCCTAGGAATAGAGACCAGAACAACCATTCCTAAGAATCCAAATGAAATATACAAGGTCAGATTAAATCTGACTTGACCACCTTAATTTGGGGGGGGGAGGGGGCCAAGGACTGACCCCCTCAACGAAAAAAGAAAGAAAAATGGATAAATAACCTGACGAATGATGGAATTGGCAAATAAGCCCCAAGAACTGGGGAATAATTAAAAAAAAATAAAGGGCGATTTCCCAGAACTGAATAAATTGGGCTCTGGAAGTTTTGTAGTGAAGAGATTTGTTTAGTAGGAAGGAAGGAAAGTCTCTCTCTCTCTCTCTCTCTCTCTCTCTCTCTCTCTCTCTCTCTCTCTCTCTCTCTCTCTCTCTCTCTCTCTCTCTCCCCTCGAGTTCCCTGTAGAACAAAACCCGTCTCCCTCCATTTATCCGAAGGAGTTGATGAATAGGACACTGACCTCGTTAAGCCCACAGAAGCTTCTCTCTCTCTCTCTCTCTCTCTCTCTCTCTCTCTCTCTCTCTCTCTCTCTCTCTCTCTCTCTCTCTCCTCGAGGTGGAGTTGTTCCATCATCATTTAACTCCCCCTTCAGAGATTAACAGATGCATGATAATAATAATAATAATAATAATAATAATAATAATAATAATAATAATAATAATAATAATAATAATAATAATAATGGGAGGTTGTTAGCAAACTGGTCGACAAGAATGGCCTCTCCAAGTCAGGGAAGGGGGAAAGACAATGGCGAGACTTGGTAAAGACCCACAAAGACTTGTAAAGACTTATATACGAAGTCTTGGGGAAGTCGTCGACTCCTAATGATGATGTTGGTGAATGCTTTCCAGTTTGGAAATGATGATAATGGTAATTATAGCGATAATTATAGTGATCATCGCCTCGTATTACACTTGGCTGAGATCCTGGTGAACTCGCTTATGACGTTCGTGGATGAAGTTTGCTCTTGATTACCTGAAAGATATTGTTAATTGTTGTTTCACCCTGGAATGACATTTGGGTCCGTTTGTTTACTAAATGACCTTCCTTTTGATTTCCTGCTACTACCCCTTCCATTCCTTTTACTGCACCTCCTTTCATATTCTCTTTCTTCCATCTTGCTTTATCTCTCTCTATCCTCAAATTCGTACGTTATATTTATAGTGTTCTAAACAGCTCTTAGACATTCCCTTCCAAGTTCCCTCACCCTGAGATCTGAGAATTGTACTTAACTCTTCTCTTGATTAATCCCAGAATCCTTCAGATTTACGATTTAACAGTGAAATGCAAAGTTAATTAATCAGAGGATTCCTAAGATTCAGGAACTGACTGAAATGTAAAGGTAATTCATCAGAGAATTCCTAAGATTCAGGAACTGACTGTAATGCAGAGTTATTTAATCAGAGAATTCCTAAGGTTCAGGAGCTGACTGAAATTCAAAGGTAATTAATCAGAGAATTCCTAAGATTCAGGAACTGACTGAAATTCAGTAGTAATTCACCAAAGAATTCGTAAGATTCAGGCACTGTCTGAAATGCAAAGTTGATTAATCAGAGAATTCCTAAGATTCAAGAACTGACTGAAATGCAAAGATAAGGAATTCAGTCAGTAACAGCTGATTGATCACAAGACCCTCTAGAACATCTTAACACCAATTTGAACTTCAAAGTTCAATTCAAGATGCAAAATAACTTCATTTCTGTTATCTTATGAATTGAACGTTTGATCTTGCAGAGTTGAACAATTGCAGCAGCCAGTTTTAGGAATTACACTTCAATTAATTATTCTGCTGAAGAGTTAAATTTACCCTCAAAATCTCGAGTCAGTTATGACAACAGAAAACGGTGTGGGGTCAACGAGATGTTCCAATATTCTTACTCTGAGGATGATTATTATTTTCTGTTAATATTTTTAATGCAATTAAAGATGTAAAGTCTCTTTAAAATTCTTACTTATAACCATAGATCTTATTCAATTGTTTTATAATGATTATTTGTTCATGGAGTTAATTTTTACCCTTTGTTATAAATATGTCAAATATTTTTTTCGTGTTTTCTTCTGTGATATATATATATATATATATATATATATATATATATATATATATATATATATATATATATATGTGAGTGTGTGTGTGTGTGTGTGTGTGTGTGTGTATAGTTAACCAGATAGATAGATAGAGAGATAGCAGCCACCAACATTCGAAGGAGGAAAATTACACCAAATTGCGAGGCAAACTTTTCCTCAATTGTTAACTATTATTAAATAAAAGTATTCATAACTGAAACTACGTAAACACGACCAATTTCGAGGCCTCTCTCTCTCTCTCTCTCTCTCTCTCTCTCTCTCTCTCTCTCTCTCTCTCTCTCTCTCTCTCTCTCTCTCTCTCTCTCTCTCCCTGAATCTTTCTCTCTCTCTCTCTGTCCCTGAATGGAAGAAAGAGAATATGAAAGGAGGTGCAGTAAAAGGAATGGAAGGGGTCGTAGCAGGAAATCAGAAGGAAGGTCATTTAGTAAACAAACGGACCCAAATGTCATTTCAGGGTGAAACAACAAACAATAATATCTTTCGCGGAAGAAATCAAGCACAAACTTCATCTACAAACGTCACAAGCGAGTCCACCAACATCTCAGCCAAATGGAATGCGAGGCGATTATCACTATAATTATCACTATCGTTATTATTATCATCATTTCCCAACTGGAAAGCATTCAGCGACATCATCATTAGGAGTCGACGACTTCCCCAAGACTTCGTATATAAGACTTTACAAGTCTTTGTATTTATCAAGTCTCGCCATTGTCTTCTACCCTTCCCTGCGTTGAAGAGACCATTCTTGACGACCAGTTTCGTAACAACCTCCTATTATTATTATTATTATTATTATTATTATTATTATTATTATCATCATGCATCTCTGTTAATCTCTGAAAGGGGAGTTAAATGATGATGGAACAACTTCACCTCGAGAAGAGAGAGAGAGAGAGAGAGAGAGAGAGAGAGAGAGAGAGAGGCATCTGTTGGCTAACGAGGTCAGCTTCCTATTCATCATCATCTTCGGATAAATGGAGGGGGACGGGTTTTGTTCTACTGGGCACTCGAAGAGGTTTTTTTTTTTTTTAGTCTAGTATTAGTGAGTGAGGATGAGTACCTGTGTGTGTTTGTGCGTGTGTATAAACGTACGTGTAGATTCCATTTATACAAACAGCTATACACATACACACACATATGTATATATATATATATATATATATATATATATATATATATATATATATATATATATATATTATTTCAATGAAATACAAATACAGCTGTAATTTCAATTCAACAGAGTACAGCTATAGCTTCTCTCTCTCTCTCTCTCTCTCTCTCTCTCTCTCTCTCTCTCTCTCTCTCTCTCTCTCTCTCTCTCTCTCTCTCATGATTAATCTAAAAACAGTAATTTGACTCTGGCATGGTAAATTTTATTCTCTCTCTCTCTCTCTCTCTCTCTCTCTCTCTCTCGTTGTCAGCAGATAGTGTTAGGCGGGGATATGGGAAATCATTTTTGACAAGGATTTATGAGAGAGAGAGAGAGAGAGAGAGAGAGAGAGAGAGAGAGAGAGAGAGAGAGAGAGAGAGAGAGACTAGCTCTCACGCATTGGAATTCATTATAAAGCATAGAAATTGGAAGAAACACAATATATACATACATATATATATATATATATATATATATATATATATATATATGTATATGTATATATATATATATACAGAGAGAGAGAGAGAGAGAGACTAATCCGTTCTATTGTTGTGCACCCTTACCAAAATCTCCAATTACCAGGTTCGCCTGATTTTACCTGCAATGGCAGAAAGAGAATTCGCTTGAATTATCTCTGAAACAATTGGGGGGACCATTAGAAAATTACCCGTTTGCAATATTGCAGAGTCTCCGTGCGCCGAAATACTATTGCTGCGTTTTGTTGCAAATAGCTGGTTGACTGTAGTTGTTTATATCAAAGTGGCTTTCAATTGTGTTTGGTAGAAGAGTTGTAATTAAGTGAAGAAACAAAAACAATGTATGTATGTATATATACATATATAAATTTATATATATAATAGCAACAACTTTAAACTGGCGTCCCAATTTGAATGGTTACAGACACGGACAGGACAATGAAATCCAGATGGTTACATCGACCAAAGTCGTTGTAGAAGAGGAATTCTGGAATTCTGGAATCCAGATTTTTTTTAATGACATTCCTGTCTGATTTCCATACAGTCTATAACTCATAAAATTGGTGATAAAAAAATTGACGGTTTATACATATATTCATACATATGTATAGAATATCCTTTGAGAGAGAGAGAGAGAGAGAGAGAGAGAGAGAGAGAGAGAGAGAGAGAGAGAGAGAGAGAGAGAGAGAAGTGAATGGGAAAGGTGAGACATTGAGAAAGAGTAAAAGTTGATATACAAAGGCCTCTCTCTCTCTCTCTCTCTCTCTCTCTCTCTCTCTCTCTCTCTCTCTCTCTCTCATCAAATTATCTCTTAACTGAATTTGGGTAAAGCGATTACCTGTCTTAATTTGTCCAGGGAAAACTCACCAGGTGAGGAAGTGGAGCGAATGAAAGGTGTTTTGTGTTTATTGTTTATGTTTTTTGTGTTTTTCGTGTTTTATTTGTTTTTGTTTTTTATTGTCTTTGTCGTTGTTTTTGTGTTTTTGTTGTTTAGTTGTTTTGTTTTTTGTTTTCGTTGTTTTTTGTCATTGTTTTTTTGTGGTTTGTGTTCTTTTTTTATATTTTTATTGTTTTATGTGCTTTATGTTTTTGTTTATTGTTTTTTTTTTTCCAGGGAAAACTCGCCCGGTGAGGAATTACCGAGAATGGGTTTTTTGTGTGTTTTTAATTTTTTGTTTTCTATTTTGTGTATT
>NC_089785.1:24557706-24570206 GCF_040412425.1 Macrobrachium rosenbergii | reverse complement strand
ATTACTATTATTATCATAATTATTATTATCATTATTACTATTATTATTATCATTCTTACCCAAATAACTACCTTAGCAAAAATTTAGCAAAACACAGTTAAACAATTCATGCACCCATAACACCCACTGAACCAACTCTATCCACTGAATTTAAAATTCAGTGGATTTGGGGGAAGCATAAGTGGTCCTCTCCCCATCCACCCACCCACCCACAACCCCCCTAAGGAAAAAAGATCATTATAATCATCATGAAACGAGTATAATGTTTTTTACACGCCTTTTTTTTATATTCAGTGTTCTGTTTATTCAGTGGGCTGCCCAGCGGGGCGCGTCTTGCCAATTACCAATGCAAACAGTTATGCAAGCACTGTTCTGCGCTTGCAGTTCGTTTCGGACCACTGCACTGCGGGGATTATGCCCCCCCCCCTCCCCCCTTCCGCAACCCCCAGGTATATATTGCATTGGATATCAGCGGTGCATTAATGTTTAAATTAACTCATTCGGTTGTTGTGATAATAATAATAATAATAGTAATAATAATAATAATTATAATAATAATAATTATAATAATAATAATAATAATAATAATAATAATAATAATAATAATAATATTAGTAAAAATAATAACTGAATTAAATCGATTGTTTGTTTCAGAATAATAATAATAATAATGATAATAATAATAATAATAATAATTGAATTAAATCGAGTGTGTGTTTCAGAATAATAATAATAATAATAATAATAATAATAATAATAATAATAATAATTCAGTGGGTAGAGTTTTCTTAGCTCAAACGTGTTTGTGGAAATAATTCATAATTAATTTTATTAATTTTGTATAAGTTTGTCATAATGATGTGCAATATTATTATGAGTTTGATGGTGTACTCTCTCTCTCTCTCTCTCTCTCTCTCTCTCTCTCTTTCACTCTCTCTCTCTCTCTCTCTCTCTCTCCTACAGCTATTTACTAGTAACCAGGTACTCTATTGGCTTTAACCGCTTTTTGCCTCGCCTGGAATCGAACCCGTGGGTTTAGGTAGCGATATGAAGTTGATGTCACTTGCCCAGAAGAATTAAAGTGAGAGAGAGAGAGAGAGAGAAAGAAGGGGGTTTGAGATTGGTTTAAAGCTCAGTTCATATCATCAGATATTTCTGGGACAAACAAACAGAAGAGAGAGAGAGAGAGAGAGAGAGAGAGAGAGAGAGAGAGAGAGAGAGAGAAAGTAGGTGGTTTGAGATTGGTTAAAAAGCCCATTTGATATCATCAGAGAGAGAGAGAGAGAGAGAGAGATGACTGGTTACTCATTAATTCCATAAAAGCAGAATATGACTCTTGATTGAACAGAAATCACTTCAAGCAATTGAAAATAGTCGAGCAACTGAGAGTTGCCACAATGAATGATACGAAACTCCGTGAAACGATCGAGTTCCACCCACTTCAATTACCGAGTTACACCCACTCAAATGAACGAGTTACCCTCCCCTGAATTATTGATCAGAGAGGTGGCTTCTCAGAATGAATGGGGTCCCTCTCCAAATATTTGTGACCTGACAGGTAATCTCTGGGAAAGGTGAACTTCAGCAAACATTCTCGAGTATATCAGAATACTTGAGTAGGGAGAAGTGCCTGGGTTAGTGTTGGAGATGTGTGTTGGAGGAGCGTTGGAGTGCGTGGTGGTGGTGTTTGAGGTGTGTGTGTGTGAGTTGGAGTTAGTGTTGGAGTTGTGTGTGTGTTGGAGTTAGTGTTGGAGGTGTGTGTCTGTGTGTTTGAGTTAGTGTTGGAGGTGCGTGTGTGAGTGTTGGAGTTAGTGTTGGAGGTGTGTGCGTGTGTTGGAGTTAGTGTTGGAGGCGTGTGTGTCTGTGTGATCGAGAAACAAAAATCAGTAAACAGAGAAAAAACGAGAGAGAGAGAGAGAGAGAGAGAGAGAGAGAGAGAGAGAGAGAGAGAGAGAGAACAACAATCGACAAACCTTATCAGGTCTAACCAAAGCCACTGCGACGCCATATCACACAAATAAACCAATCACCCAATCAATATAATAATGGCAATTCCTCTAATCCATTACCAATCACAGACACCAAATCAAACTTTCCAATCAGGGCAAAATCGCAACTTGTATGATACGCGTCTCGGGGGGAACAGCTGCAAGCTTTGGCCGCCAGGGGGCCAAGAGAGAGAGAGAGAGATGTTCTCTCAAGTGAGGCGGCAGAAAAGAAAAGAGAAATAGTCTGCTTCCCTTTTCCTTGGGGGTATGGCGTAATCCCGAAGAGAAGCAATTAGCGTGGAAACTTTTGTTTCTGCGGGAAGTTTTCGACAAGTCGGCAATTCCCCGGGGTCACGTTCGCCGACGAATGCAATCATTCTTTTCTCGCAATGCAACTCACAGAGAGAAATTGGGTAGGGCCATCTCTCTCTCTCTCTCTCTGTCTCCCTCTTTTTTTTCTCGTTACCCGAGTTCGACTCCGCTGCTGAAAAAAAAGTTTCCTAACATGTCGTAAACATGTCAATAACATGTTGGCAACATGTCTCCTACATGTCACAAACATGTCGGAAACATATTTCCTACATGTCAGACACATATCTCTTACATGTCACAAAGATGTCGAAAACATATCTAATACATGTCACAAACATGTTGCAAATATATCTCCTACATGTCACAAACATGTCGGCAACATATCTCCTACATGTTACAAACATGTTGAAAACAAGTCAAGAACAATGCATAGGTGGAGAATCAACCTTTGGCCAAACAATGCCAATGTCATCAACATATAAAAATGACAGGAACTTATCTCCAACATGTCACAGACATGTTGAAAACAAGTCATTGACAGTAGGCAGAGAATGAACCTAAGGCTAAACATTATCATTAACATGTCACAAACACGAGAGCAACTTATCTCCTACATGTCACAAACAGGTTGAACAAAAGCCAGCGACTGTACAGTAGATGGAGAACTAACCTTTGGCTAAACAATGTCACAAACATGTTATAAACACAGTGGCAGCTTATCTCCTACATGTCACAAACAGGTTGAGAACAAGTCATCGACTATAAGGCAGAGAACGAACCCTTGGACAGTGTTGGATAATCTAATGTAACACTGGTTAGAACTAATATCAAGTCATCGACTTGTTTTCAATCTGTTTGTAATGTGTCGGCGATAAGTTACCAATGCGTTTGTGACATGTTATACTGTAGTGTATTATTATTATTATTATATAGTTATTCAGGAGATAAACCTCTATTCATAAGGAACAACTCTATAGGGGCCATTGATTTGAAATTCAACCTTCCAAAGAATATTACAGTGTTCATTTAAAAAAAGTTACAGAAGATAACTGAAAAAGCAGAAAGAATTGATCACTTACTGAAAAAGAAAGAAAGATAAATTAATAAATCAATAAATGAAAAGATGAAGATGTGGATAAATTAGTAAAATATGAAGCGAATTATCTTTAGGGCAGTAATGCATTGCATCCTGGAGGCAACATAAGAAATTTGATGAATATTGACACTCTTTCCATGTCAATATTTGGTCAACATTCGAGGTAGGTAAATCAGATAAAGGATAAATTGCTTCTCTTTTGGAAATTTATTCAAAATTCCGAAAAAGAACTCACATCCCCAAACAATGCATCTTGCAGAGTGGATTGTCGCTCGAACTTCATGTATGTATATTTTTGCCAAACCTCAAAAGCGTGTCCCTTGTTCCCCGTTCCATTTTTAGGAAGCATTCACATGCAATGGCGGTATTCGTATGCAATGAGATATGTTGATAAATCCCTCCCCCTTTTCAACCCCACTATAACGCCCCCTTCCGCCCCCACCCATCTAACACCAAATCAATACCACAACTCAGATACATTGACTGATGACTAAGGTATTTACATAGAGAAATTTCTTTTCATTTTTCTTTTCATTTTGTTTTTATATTTTTTTTTTGTTTTCTGTCATTTTTGTGGTCAGAATATTAAGTATTATCATTTGTTATTGGGTTTGCATATTAATAAATAAAAGTATGAATTTTGATAACCTAATTCCCAGGATTTTTCGACGTTATGGCATTTATTATATTTAGATAGATATAATATTTGATTTACATGCATGGTTTCGGGGCAAGAATTAGAGAGTAATTGAAGCTAATTGGAGAGAGAGAGAGAGAGAGAGAGAGAGAGAGAGAGAGAGAGAGATTCCACTTTTTTTTATAAAACAAGAATAAGGATTCCATATTTCAACTTTGAAAATAGCATGTTCTTCAGAGAGAGAGAGAGACAGGGGGGAGAGAGAGAGAGAGAGAGAGAGAGAGAGAGAGAGAGAGAGAGAGAGAGAGATTCCCCTCTTTTTAACAAAACAAAAAAATTCCATATTTTGATTTTAAAAACTAGTTATTTTTGTAGAATGAGATAAATAGAGAGAGATTTCAGATTTGAAGACTAGTATTTTCTCAGAGAGAGAGAGAGAATTTCCCTGTTTTTGATAAAAAAAAAGATTCCATATTTTAATTTTAAAAACTAGTAATTTTTTGTAGGATGAGATAAATAGAGAGAGATTTCAGCCTTGAAGACTAGTATTTTCTCACAGAGAGAGAGAGAGAGAGAGAGAGAGAGAGAGAGAGAGACAGAGCATTGACAAAAATGCGTCAATTTCCTCCTACCCCTCCCCCCTTCAAAAAAGAGTGATGCAATCCGCTCATTAAAACCAACCTCAGAAATCTCTTGTCCAGCCCAGTCCAAATTTCATTCCTCATTTTAAGTGGTTAAGTGTGTTCCTCGTCTCGACTTGACGGGATTACTTATGAGATTACTTATGAGATTACTAATGAGATTATTCACAAGATTACAGTCAGCATCTGAAGGGTTCTTCCTAGACATTCTCGTGAGTGAGATTGTCCAACCTTATTGGCTAAAGGCTTTTAATGACTGAACTCTCTCTCTCTCTCTCTCTCTCTCTCTCTCTCTCTCTCTCTCTCTCTCTCTCTCTCTCTCAAGGCTGAAATCTCTCTCTATCTCTTTGTACAAAAAATATTTTCAAAATTAAAATAAGGAAACTTTTTTTTGTTTTATTAAAAAAAAGGAAAATCTCTCTCTCTCTCTCTCTCTCTCTCTCTCTCTCTCTCTCTCTCTCTCTCTCTCTCTCTCTCTCTCTGAGAAAATACTGGTCTTTAAGGCTGAAATCTCTCTCTCTCTCTATTTATCTCTTGTAGGAAAAATTACCATTTTTTAAAATGAAAATATGGAATCTTCTTTTATTAAAAACACGGAAATCTCTCTCTCTCTCTCTCTCTCTCTCTCTCTCTCTCTCTCTCTCTCTCTCTCTCTCTCTCTCTCTCTCTCTCTTCATGGGGTGATGACATTAAATGCATTTTTTCTTCTTGCCATTTTTTTTTCGTTTTTATTCTTTTATTTATTGTTATTTTACTTATTCTTTCGTTTATTGTTATTATATTTATTAGATTTTTTTTATTTTTTTACTTTCATGAATTTACGTTTTATTATTTTTGTGTATGAAAACAAAATGAATTATCACGTTCCACCTTCAGTATTTTCTCAGAGAGAGAGAGAGAGAGAGAGAGAGAGAGAGAGAGAGAGAGAGAGAGAGAGAGAATTAGAAAGATGATTCCATATCAGCTTTGAAAACTAATTTCCTTTTGCAGTGAGAAAGAGAGAGAATTTCACCCTTGAAGGCTGTAGTATTTCTTCAAAGAGAGAGAAAGAGAGAGAGAGAGAGAGAGAGAGAGAGAATTTTCTTTTTTTACTTTGGCAACAAAAAAAAAATGATTCCATAACTTAGCTTTGAAAATTAATTTCCTTTTGAATTCGCCCTTGGGGAGAGAGAGAGAGAGAGAGAGAGAGAAACTTCCTTTTTTTTTATTCTGGCAAAAAAAAAAATGATTCCATATCTTGGCTTTGACAACTAATTTCCTTTTGTAGTGAGAAACAGACAGACTTTCGCCCTTGGAGAGAGAGAGAGAGAGAGAGAGAGAGAGAGAGAGAGAGAGAGATTTTCTCCCCTTCCCGACCTATGCAACCCCTCCCCTGCCCCCTGTACCCGCCCCCGCCCCTGGGGAAAAGAGAAAGAACTCTTGTCCATTTTCTCATTAAAGTTCCCAGTCATTCGGTTAATTAGGAATCTGGATTAGGCCATTTACGAGTGCCATCTTCGGTGGCTGGGAATTTAAAGAACTCTTATTTTCTTCATTTATGATCTTGAAAACTACTGAGGATAGAGGGCTGCAAATTGGTACGTTGATCATCCACCCTCCAGTCATCAAACGTACCAAATTGCAGCCCTCTAGCCTCAGTAGGTTTCATTTTATTTAAGGTTAAATTTTGCCATAATCTTTATTTTTTTATTTTTTTTTTCATTTTGTAAAGACCTCTCATTTTCTGTCTTTCTTTTAAGACCTCTTGTTGTCTTTATGTTGTCTTTATTTATTTTTGTTTCATATTTTTTTACAGACTTTTATTTTTATTTTCTCTTTCTTTGTGTTTTGAATTTTTCAAAACCTTAAATTTTCTTTCTTTTTTTCTTTTGAAAGATTTCTTATTTATTTCTTTTTTTTATTATGTTTCTTTTTAAAAGACTTGTCAAAAAGAAGTAAATCTCTCTCGCTCTCTCTCTCTCTCTCTCTCTCTCTCTCTCTCTCTCTCTCTCTCTCTCTCATCAAAAAGAAGTAAATCTCTCTCTCTCTCTCTCTCTCTCTCTCTCTCATCAAAAAGAATTAAAGCTATCTCTCCCTCTCCCTCTTTCACATCAAGACAGAAATAAATTATCTCTCTCTCTCTCTCTCTCTCTCTCTCTCTCTCTCTCTCTCTCTCTCTCTCTCTCTCTCTCTCTCTCATCTAAAAGAAGTAAATCTCTCTCTCTCTCTCTAACTCTCTCATTTCAAAAAGAAGTAAATCTCTCTCTCTCTCTCTCTCTCTCTCTCTCTCTCTCTCTCTCTCTCTCTCTCTCTCTCTCTCTCTCTCTCTCTCTCTCTCTCTCATCCTTCTTCATCAGAGAAAGGTCTTGTCCCCCAATACCCATAAACAAGACTCTATGCCCATAAAGATCTACATAAAGGATCTTTATCACCTTTGCATGGCTTTTGTGGGGGTATTATTTTGCCCCTTAGATTATATTTTATATCTTTTATATTCACCTTTTTTTATCCTGAGTTTTATTTTACCTTGATTTTGTTATTCTTTTAATTAATTTTCGAATTTTCTTTTCGCTTCTATACGTTTCTGATTATTATTTTATTTATTCTTGTATTTTATTTTATTGTTTTATTTGTGTCATAGGTTATATTTTATATATTTTATATTCACCTTCTTTTATTCTGAGTTTTATTTTATTTTTTTAGTTTTTTTAACTTTCAAATTGCCTTTTTTCCTGTATACATTTCTGTTTGTTATTTTATATTTTTTCTTGTATTTTTATATATATATATATATATATATATATATATATATATATATATATATATATATATATATATATTTACAGAGAGAGAGAGAGAGAGAGAGAGAGAGAGATATGTGTCACGGGGCGTGCAAGCAATGGAATGTTCATCTGAATTGCTTCTCGTAAACACACCTTCCAATGACCTCTCTCTCTCTCTCTCTCTCTCTCTCTCTCTCTCTCTCTCTCTCTCTCTCTCTCTCTCTCTCTCATTTGAAGTCACTGAATAGACGTAAATATTTATAGCGTACCCGTGACGCTTTGTTACTAATGTTACGCGTCCGGAACCGGGTCACTCAATCCCTTCAGGAATGATTTAACCATCTGCATAAGCCCACCCCGCCCCCCCTCCGTTGCCTCTGCCCACTCGCCTAATGAAAATGTATGGCCGTAAGCTTCACGTTTCAATCGTCTTCATTCCCTTCCATAAGCTCGTGAGCGCGAGGCCAGCCAATCAGAACCCGTTTTCCTGGAATGGGGGGTCGTCTCTGGGTTGTGATTGGTCCTTGCTCCGATGTATTGGAGTTTTCAGATCGTCTTTCATAGCTCGTGGACTCGAGGCCGACCAATCAGAACCCACTTTTCTGGATGATGTGGAGTCTCTGGGTTGTGATTGGTCCGTGCTCCGAGGCATTGGGAGTTTTCAGATCGTCCTTCATAGCTCGTGGACTCGAGGCCAGCCAATCAGAACTCGTTTTCTTCGGATGGGGGGTCGTCACTGGGTTGTGATTGGTCCTTGCTCCGAGGCATTGGGAGTTTTCGATGAGTCCTTTTATTATGATTATGAAAGTAGGTGAATCTGGAGCTGAAATGATTCGGCTTTGACAAAGAACAGGAATTGTTTTGTATTGTTTATTGGTGTTTTCTTTCTCTCTCTCTCTCTCTCTCTCTCTCTCTCTCTCTCTCTCTCTCTCTCTCTCTCTCTCTCTCTCTGGCAAAAGAATCAGCCTTGTTTGTTCCTTCTAACTAGAGATGATATTTGATTTTAAATGTATATTATATATATATATATATATATATATATATATATATATATATATATATATATATATATACATTTCTATATCTATATCTATATCCTTTACTGAACAACATCCCCTTTCGTAGACGGAAAGTGAACTGACATCAAACACTCGTATTGAAATTCGAGCCTCTGATAAAACTAACTCCCTCTCAATGGGCCATAGAGAGAGAGAGAGAGAGAGAGAGAGAGAAAGTTGAGAAGTTTTTGAGTGAGGAATGTTCCGGTGACACAACTGGAGAGAGGTCAGGGAAAAAGGGAAGTTTGAATTGTAAAATGTTTGTTTGAATATTTATTTTCTTTTTTTTTGTGTGTTATTTTTTCGATGTTTTTTCTCGTATCTTGGACATTTTTTTATTTATTCGAAGTTTTTTTGTGTTCGAAGTGTTCAATTTTTTATTCAAAGGTTTTTTGTTTATTTAAATTTTATTTAATTTATTTGATTTTTTTTATTTATTCGAATTTTTTTTATTTCGAAGTTTTTTTATTTATTCAGTTTTTTTATTTTTATGTATTCGAAATTTTTTATTCGAAGTTTTTTATTCGAATATTCTTTTTATTTCGAAGTTCTTTATTTATCCGATTTTTTTATTTCCAAGTTTTTTATTTATTCGAGTTTTTTCGAAGTTTTTTTGCTTATTCGAACGCTTTTTTTATTTCGAAGTTTATTTATTTATTCGATTTTTTTTTTAAGTTTTTTATTTCGAATTTTCTTTTTTTCGAAGTTTTTCTTTTTATTTATTCGATTTTTTTTATTATTAGTATAATTTTTTCTATTTTTATTTTAGCTAGCTTTCTAAAATCGAGAAAACCTCAGATTTTTCAATATCTTTCTAAAAGAGAAAGCCCCTAATTGATTGATAGCTTTCTAAGATACGTAGCCTCCTAATGCCCAATAGCTTTCTAAAATGGAAAGCCTCAGGTTGCACACTATTTAGGATAGGAAGGCCCCGAATGCTCCTTAGCTTTCTAAAATGGAAAGCCTCTGAGTGCTTCCAAGCTTTCTAAAATAAAAAACCTCCGATTGCTCTCTATCTTTTAATGTAGAAGGGTTAATGGTGTTCGCTAACTTTCTAAAATATAAAGCATCCAGTTGATAATTAGCTTTCTAAAATAGAAAGCCCTATTGTTCAGTGGCTTTCTATATTAGAAAGCCTCCGATTTCACACTTTCTGTTTAAAGTATAAAGGTTAATATTGCTCGCTAGCTCTCTAAAATATAAAGCCTCCAATTGGTTACTTGCTTTCTAAAATAGAAAGTCTCTTATTCCTCACTGGCTTTTTAAAATAGAAAGCCTCAGAATGCTCAGTAGCTTTCTATAATAGAAAGCCTTTGATTGTTCTTTAGCTTTCTAAAATGGAAAGACTCCAATTGATTACTTACTTTCTAAAATAGAAAGCTTCCGATTCGTTGCTGCTTTCCAATACAGAAAGCCTCCAGTTGCTCACAGGCTTTCTAAAATACAAAGCCTTAGATTCCTATTTAGCTCTCTAAAATATAAAGCCTATAATAGATTATTAGCTTTCTAAAACAGAAAGCCTCCGATTCCTCACTCAACTTTCGAAAATAGAAAGCTTCCTTTTCCGCTCTCCGTAGCGAGACGTCGCAAGAGTTGTAAAGAAGAAAAATAATAATAATAATCAAATTTATGACAAGGAAACGAACGGAGGTACAACCTAAGGCTGTCCTTATCATTTATCGATCGAATCCCGTGAGGAACGAGGTCACAAAACGTGACCTCTCTCGACATCTATGGGACCCCCTGATGTCAACGAGCGGCTGAGTGGTTGACCCGTCCCTACTCCCTCCCCTGGGAAGTCAGAGGAGGAGGGGGGACGGGTGGGCCAATCTGGAAAGGGTCGATAAAATTCGGATATGGCCAACGCCGAGTCTCTAACGGGCGGAAAAGTGAAATGTGTCGACGAACTTTCTTTTGTCAGGAGCTTTCTAAAGAAATTTATTGTTATTTTTTTTTCTCTCTCTCTCTCTCTCTCTCTCTCTCTCTCTCTCTCTCTCTCTCTCTCTCTCTCTCTCTCTCTCTCTCTCTCCTCTTTTTAGGTGGTTCTTTCACCTCACGTTCGTCCTCAAATACGGTTTTCATCCAAGATTATTTTTTTTTTATTTCTTTTTTATTTTCAATATCTGCAGTGAAGTTTTTGTTTGCCAAAGTGGGTCTAATTTTCTTTTTTTTTTTAGTGTGATGTTTTATTAAAAATTATATTTTTCCTTTTTCTTAATATATTTGTAACGTATATATCATCTAAGATTATTTTCGTCAAAGATTTTTTTCTTAATATTTTGTTATGATATATTATCTATGGTTATTTAAAAAGTCTTTCTTAATATATATATATATATATATATATATATATATATATATATATATATATATATATATATATATATATATATATATGAAGACAAAGGCTAATTTTTTATTTATAAAAACCTTTCCAAAATTTCGTAAATTATTCCATATGAAAATCTATATGACTTCAGAAGTAACTTGAATTCACTATAAAATCTTTCAGTCAGCGATAGCGACTTCATTAATTGCAGTGAGCGCAAACCTCCGCCAAGGCTAAGCACTTCCGTACCACTTCCACCCACTTACCCACCCTCAAAAAAGGTCTCTTGCCTAGCCTTGGAATTCCCCCAAAATCTAACAATTTGTTGCCCAAAACGAGGCCCAAGCTTGGTTAGATTTTGGTGGAAATCCACTTGTAGCTTTTTGCATAATATTGTTTACAAACAGATAAACAAATAAATTCACAAAAACATAACCTTGGCAAATCTTCGGAATTTATCTTGTCTTCAATATTATGTGAATCAGATACTTGGAATTTCTTGTTCATTGGAATCTCTGGAATAAAAGCTAGTTCTTGTTTATTGGAATCTGTGGTAGTTTGTGTATGTGGATGTACACATGTTCATTGATAACTGCTAAGTGACTTTGTTTGAGGAGGTACTGGTGAAGTTTGAGGTAAACTTTCATGTCCTAACTTAATTAATCTATTGGAAGCCTGATTACTTAGACTCCATTATATATCACGGGCCTTGGGCTCTGAACTTTGACCTCCCTTGTGTTCAGCTTTGAAGTTCGTTTTGTTTCTATGAAGTTCAAATTTTAATATATCAGGCGTTCAACATTAGAAGGCACTTCTGCCCCAACTTTTGAAAGTGGCGTTTTTCGCCAGATCAGCTTTAAAATAATCTTCCCTCTTTTTTCCCCAAAAAGGGGGTGGGGTTGAACTATAATTTTCTTATGCGTACTATTCTATTCCTGGTCTCAAATACTTCATCTCACACAAAATTCAACTTTGTATCTTTAAAAATAAAGAAATTAGAGCAGGTTGAATTTCCAAAACTTTGATGACTTGTAGCTCCAAAACATTTTTTATGGTGGGGGTAGGCCCTTTCAATGGTGAACGCCTCATAACTTTTTGATTCTGAGGGCGGTTTTTGGTCGTCGAACCAAAAACTAACGACAAAAAACTAACAGGGCAGATTCGAGATTTGTTTTGTTTTCTTTTTATGCGGTTTAAATTTTCCGATATGGTTTTGATATATCATGTTCATTTTTGAGAGAAACTTTCCCCCTTCTTCGGCCAGAAACTAACACGAAGGCCGGGCTGCTAATTTCATAACTTAGATCTAGAATGTTAATCTATAAATATAGAGATTCCTTTGTCCCTGAGACATTCTGTTAATAACACTATACTTTTCCACTTCCTAATTCCTTTCCTTAGCAAAAGTTCGCTTGGAACCCCACACACACACACCCAAAAGAACCTTTTAAACGTCAAAAGCTCTTTCTGAATTGCGTCAAAAAATAGAGCTTCAGAGTCTGGAGCGGCCGTTGCGCTTTTAAAGCCAGAGATTTCCTCCTTTCCATAAAATTCTGGAACCAGCCGGGGTGAATTCCAGATAAGTGCAGTAACCACCGTATCAATTCTCCCCTGGGGGACGTGGACGGAATTCTCCAGATTCCCCCTCCCTCTCTCCTCCCCTTCCCCCTTCCCCAC
>NC_089785.1:24550206-24552706 GCF_040412425.1 Macrobrachium rosenbergii | reverse complement strand
GTATATAGGTATTTATTTTTATATAAATGACCGTGTTTTTATATATATATATATATATATATATATATATATATATATATATATATATATATATGTATATATACATATATATAATAGACACACACACACACACACACCACAACCCAAGCACCACGAATACAATCACTCAGACATTACAGATATTCACAATGACACGTCCACCCAAACGCAGGACCCACCGTGACACCCGAAAATATACCTCCACCTCACTTACTATTCTGAATTAAGCGTGTATCACGTACAGGTCTTTTCGGACAATGCACATTAATACAACGTAGGGGAGACTTATACATTATTGCCCCGAGAGGCATTTTGCATTTAATGAAAGCACAAGGGGTGCGTGTATATATATATATATATATATATATATATATATATATATATATATATATATATATATATATATATATATACACATCCGAACATACATACATACGTGCATGTATATATAATACACATACATACATACACCCTGGAAAATATAATCAACTTCCCAAAATAGATCAAAATATACATAATTTTCACCATAGCATCAAAGCACATTGATCATTCTGGAACAAATACAAAAAGGAAATAAAAATTTTTAAATGAATATTTAAAGAACTACATAGAAAAATTTAAAGTGAAAATTAAAAGAAAATAGACATTTAAAATTAAAATTAAAGAACTACAAGGCTAGACTTAACAAAGAAAGATTTAAAAATGGAAATTAAAAGAAAATTAAATAATAAAATTGATATTAAAGAACTGAAAAGCTATAACTAACAAAGAAAAATTTAGAATGGAAATGAAAAATTTGAATTTAAATTTGAAAACTACAATATTAAACTAGACAAAGAATATTTTTTAAATGGAAATTAAAAATTATTATTAAAATTTAAAAACTACATCGCCAGACATAACAAAGAAAAATTTTAAATGGAAATAAAAAATTAAAAATTCAAATTCAAATTAACTACATAGCCAGACGTAACAAAGAACAATTTTAAAACGGAAATTAAAAATTAAAATTAAAATTTAACCACATAGCCAGACGTCACAAACAACAACTTAAAATGGAAATAAAAAATTTAAATTTAACTTTAACTACATAGGAATGAAAATTAAAAATTTAAATTTAAATTCAACTACATAGCCAGACGTAACAAAGAAAGCTTTAGAATGGAAATAAAAAATTTAAATTTAAATTTAACTACACAGGAATGGAAGTTAAAATTAAAATTTAACTACGTAGCCAGACGTAACAAAGAATAATTTTAGAATGGAAATTAAAAATTTAAATGTAACTACACAGGAATGGAAACTAAAAATAAAAATTTAAATTTAACTTTAACTATATTGGAATGGAAATTAAAAATAAAAATTTAAATTTAACTTTAACTACATAGGAATGGAAATTAAAAGTTAAAATTTAAATTTAACTTTAACTACACAGGAATGGAAATTAAAAATTAAAATTAAAATTTAACTACGTAGCCAGGCGTAACGTAGAACAATTTGAGAATGCAAATGAATACCATGACTTTACACATTCCCTCGCAGCTAATGCAAAGCAATGGACGACATTGCAACCCCTTTGCAGTGCAATGAGCATTGCCATCAAGGCATAAAATTGACTTCCCATTTCAACTTCAAAAGACCTCTCTCTCTCTCTCTGACCTTTTGTGACCCCCTACCGACCTCTGATGATGCATAATCCACGTGACCTCATTCCAGAGTTGGGGGTGGGGACGACGGATTTCGACTTTAAAGCCTCTGGTACAATTTAAATATTTTTTTTTTTTTTGCAATTTTTTCCATTTATTTTGCATTGCAATTTTTGGCATTGTTTTTAGTTTATGCATTTTTGTTTCTTTCCATTTTATTGCATTTATTTTGCATTGCAATTCGTTGCATTGTTTTCATTTTTTGGATTTATTTTGCATTGCAGTTTTTGGCATTGTTTTCAGTTTTTGCGTTTTTGCTTTTTTGCACTGTATTGCATTTTTGGCATTTATTTTGCATTGTATTTTTGTATATTTGCTTTTTTTGCATTTTATTGCATTTCTTCATTTATTTTGCATTGTATTTTTTGTACTTTTGCTTTTTTGAATTTTATTGCATTTTTTGCATTTACTTTGCATTGTATTTTTTTGCATTTTTGCTTGTGTGCATTTTGTTGCATTTTTTGCATTTATCTCTCCATCTATCAGTCTATCTATCTATGTATCTATCAGTCTGTCTATAAATCTATCTATCTATCTATCTATCTATCTATCTATCTATCCCGCTATCTATCTATTTTATTTAATTATCTTGACGTCTTTAAGTGGTTGTATATTTTTATTGTATTTTTAGATTATATTTCAGTTATCAATTTTAGTTTTTCTAAACTGCAATTTGATAGATAAAATGTCACATTTATTTAAAAAATAAAGATTTTAAGCTAACAGGCCCATGACAATGACTTTGCAATAATAAT
>NC_089785.1:24537706-24545206 GCF_040412425.1 Macrobrachium rosenbergii | reverse complement strand
AAGGAACCCAAAGTGCTCCTTCGGAAAGACGAAGCAAATGAAATTTCCAATAAGGGTTTTGTATCGCCATTGAGGAACTCAGTATCGATTTGTGGTATTCATATGGCTGGCTGGCTGGTTGGGTGCTTGGGGACATAGTTTATAATGCTGCCTTGTGTTTTTTTTTTTTTTTTTTTAGTTTTTTTTTTTTTATTGGTTAAAGGTGAGGGTGGGTTTTTTTGTCTAGTGTCTCTCAGTGAGAGGAGATTGTTATTCCGTTGTTTTTACTCAGAAGTTTTTTTGTTTATTTTTTTACTGATTTCAAGTGAAGGTTATTTTATATAATATATATATATATATATATATATATATATATATATATATATATATATATATATATATATATATATATATATATATATATATATATATATATATATATATATATAATGTTGTATTCACACACACACACATACGCACACATATATATTATATAATACTATTATATGGACATATTTTCCGGTATGCAAAAAATCCACGATTAAAAATCCACATAATCTCGAGCGCATTCTCCGAAGCATTTTTGCATTGCCCATGAATCAGGAAATGCAATTTGCTTTCCCCTCGCAAGCATTACCGAAACACAAGCAAAGGAAGCACTTGATGAGCTGTTATTATCATCCCGGAAGAAATTAAAAATACTTTTTTTTTTCAAGAGTGTAAAGTAATTTTATTACATTAACTCTTGTGTTTTCTCGCGTGGATTAAAATGGGTTAAAAATGTTGGAGAGGTCCATTTTTTTGTTTCTCTCTCTCTCTCTCTCTCTCTCTCTCTCTCTCTCTCTCTCTCTCTCTCTCTCTCTCTCTCTCTACTTCCCAGAATTACTTTTGAAAGATTGTCATTCTTTGACGTGTAATTGTTTTGTATTACATTAGCAAAATGCAATTCTCTCTCTCTCTCTCTCTCTCTCTCTCTCTCTCTCTCTCTCTCTCTCTCTGTTTACTTCCCAGAATTACTTTTAAAAGATTGTCATTTTTCACATATTTTATATTTAATTAGCAAAATGCAATTATCTCTCTCTCTCTCTCTCTCTCTCTCTCTCTCTCTCTCTCTCTCTCTCTCTCTCTCTGTCTCTCTCTCCTTCCCAGAATTACTTTTAAAAGATTGTCTTTCTTTCACATATCATTGTTTTATATTTAATTAGCAAAATGCAATTCTCTCTCTCTCTCTCTCTCTCTCTCTCTCTCTCTCTCTCTCTCTCTCTCTCTCTGAGAATTACTTTCGAGGGAGTACCATGATATTACTCACCTCAACATTATTTTCTATTTCACTAACAATATGGAATATCTCTCTCTCTCTCTCTCTCTCTCTCTCTCTCTCTCTCTCTCTCTCTCTCTCTCTCTCTCTCTCTCTCTCTCTCTCTCTCGAAGACCGGAATGGAAGTGGGATAAAAGCAAAGAGAAATAACGCCGGTCGTTTTAGTCAACTACTTTTTTGAAAGTTCCACGAGGGAGGTCGGGAAACGTGACAGGCTTAAGACTTTGGGTTGTGTTTGAAGTCTGGAGAGAGAGAGAGAGAGAGAGAGAGAGAGAGAGAGAGAGAGAGAGAGAGAGGTACTTTATTTTATTAATGAAATAAATATGAATGGCAATTGATATCAAGGAATTCCTTTTGCAAGTACTTGAGAGAGAGAGAGAGAGAGAGAGAGAGAGAGAGAGAGAGAGAGAGAGAGAGAGCAGAACTCGAGGAATAGGATATTGAATTAATAAACAAAACCAAAAAATATACCTTTCAACTAATTCAGAGAGAGAGAGAGAGAGAGAGAGAGAGAGAGAGAGAGAGAGAGAGAGAGATTCCACATTGTTAGTGAAATAGAAAATAATGTTGAGGTGAGTAAAATCATGGTACTCCCTCGAAAGTAATTCTCAGAGAGAGAGAGAGGATATGAATTGATAAACACGCGGATTCAGTTTTTCCCGTGTCTTGTGATTTCCTTTTGAATTTCCCACAATCCTCTTCTCTCACGACAAAAAAAAAATAAATAAAAAAATTAAAATAAATAAAGAAATATCCTTTGGTGAAAAACCCATGATACTTCCCTGCTGTCAGGACGAGAATTCCCTTTTGTCTTGAATTTTAAATCGAGAGAGAGAGAGAGAGAGAGAGAGAGAGAGAGAGAGAGAGAGAGAGAGAGAGAGAGAGAGAGAAAGAGCCGAAGTCGAGAAATAGGATGTAATTTCATAAACAAACCATAAATAAAACTGGCAGCTGAATTAGTCCTTTCTGAATCTCGTGAATTATATTTAAACTTCTCTCTCTCTCTCTCTCTCTCTCTCTCTCTCTCTCTCTCTCTCTCTCTCTCTCTCTCTCTCTGTCTAATGACTTCGTCAATTATGCAAATGAAATTGAAGGCTTTCGAGAGGCACTCTCTGAAAAGATAATGATTTAATGCCTATGGGTTTTGGGAAAGGACGGTACTTGAAGTCTCTCTGGGATTTGGGGTGGGGCTACAATTAATCCTATGCCCTCCCCCTTCCCCTCCCCCTCCCTTCCTTCCCCACCCAAACCCCACCCCTATCCCCCTTGCCTCTCTGTGACCTTGTTCAAACTTCTCGTCCGTAGTCGTTGATAATATTTTAATATTGAAATTTCCAAATTGCAGGTTGCTCAGAATGCGAAAGATGGTTAATAATATAATGAAAGAAATATTAATGGAATTATTAAGAATAATATTCTGTTTTTGTATACTTTACTAAATTGCGTAATGACTGTTAGAGTTAGGCCTTAGTTTTAGCTTTCTGCCAGCACGGGCTCTTGCCTGAAAAAACAAGCAAGGCTGTTAACATATCCAAATTCTCTGTAATATATATTGCATACAAAACAGAACAAGTAAAAAGATGCGCCGAAGTTTCTTCGGCGCAATCGAGTTTTCTGTATAGCGGATAATCGAGGCCACCGAAAATGGATCCATCTTTCGGTGGTCTCGGTTTAATGCTGTATGAGCCGCGGCCCATGAAACTTTCAGCCACGGCCCGGTGGTGGCATGTTCTATATAGTTGCCAGCGCACGTTTATAGCTAATTTTAACCTTAAATAAAATTAAAACTACTGAGGCTAGAGGGCTGTAATTTGATATGTTTGATGATTGGAGGGTGGATGATCAACATATCAATTTGCAGCCCTCTAGCCTCAGTGGTTTTTGAGATCTGAGGGCGGACAGAAAAAGTGCGGACAGGAAACAGTGCGGACAGAAAAAGTGCGGACAGAAAAAAGTGCGGACTGACAGGCAAAGCCGGCACAACAGTTTTCTTTTACAGAAAACTAAAATTTGAATTAAACATCCCCAAAAATAAATCTCCGTCTTATTCATTCCCTCTAATTAGACGTTCTTACACGACGTTTCCTGAAGCAATTTCGTCTTGACATAAATTTATCTTCAAAGCAAAATTATATCGGCTGTAAACACGAAGACGTTTTTTTATCTTAACAAAGATTAAAAAGAAAAATAGTTTCCATGTTAACTAAGATATCTAACATACTATTTTTTCATATTAACTAAGAAATTAAGATAAGTTTTCATGCTAAGACAATAAGATAATAATTTTTAATAGTGAGACAATAAGAAACCGTCTTCTCTTCTAAGATTTTCATAAATACAAGAGACTGGTCTTTATGATCTTAATTCTGACTATTTATCGGAGATAAATAAATATCCTCAGTAATCCCCTTCCCACCAATATTTATCAGGATGTCGCGCGAGAAATATGAATCCTTCATCCGCTTAGGGAGTCAACCCTTAAACGCCGGATTTCAGCGATAAATCCACCCCTTGGTAAATCCCCCTGTTTAAGCTTTTAACTTGATGAGATTTTCAGGATTCTTTAATTTTTTTTTTTTTGAGGGGAGGGGTTGGACTTGGGGCAGGGTGGGGGGCAGGGTGGGGGCGGGGTGGGGGCAGGGGAAGTTGAATGGCTTGCCTTACTCTTGGGAGAGAAAATTGGCACAAATGTTTTTCATTTTATTGTAAAGTGAAAATAATAATTAGAAAGTATAATATATATATAAGTCATTCCTTGTTGACATATATATATATATATATATATATATATATATATATATATATATATATATATATATATATATATATATATATATATATATATATATATATATATATGTGTGTGTGTGTGTGTGTGTGTGTGTGTGCATAATAATTGAGGTCCAGTTCTTTAAAACACTTTCATTATATTATAAAAAAAGAGAGAAAAATTTTTTCAGAATTTCAGTTACGGAATTTGACTGAAGTGAAAAGAATTATTATCTAGAACTTCACCTCAAAATCCAGTACAGTAATGGTCAAGGTTCATAGCAAAAAGCAAGTTGAACCAACTCCTCCTTTAGTGAAGCAAATTGCATTTTTGGTTAAACGTGGCTTTTCAGGAAGATATTTAGATGGTTAGATAGTAGATAAATGACTTTGATGTTAGTGTTGTTGAATTATAATAAATATAAAAAATATAAATAAAATACTTACTTTATTGAAAGCAAAAGACAATAGGACAGGCCTCCTAACATCTCTTTTCTAGCCCAGACCCGAAAATAAGCAAGGAAGAGGGATAGGAAATAATAAAGAAAAACAATAGACTTGCCTTGTGAATGAAGAAAGGTTCAATAAACAAGGAAAACAGAATTATTAAGAGAATCCCAAAGCCACTGAGCCGTCGCTCCACAGAGTATAACCAATTTCCCCCCCGGGGCAATCTTGGCACGAGATTAACACGACAAAGTAAGTCATTCATTTGGGCAATTTAGGCCCCCCAAAAAAATCCCAAGCTCTGTCTTATCACCTTATTCACCCTTGCCAAAAAGAAGCTTTAAGGTCGTAAATCCCCAAGAGATTCATAGGATTTTCGTCCAAATGACCTGGATTAAGGTGAGGCATTGACTTGGAATCTCGGGGGATTCGTTTGAGAGGGATTTTTTTGGGGGGGAGAGGGCGGGGAGGGATTTTGGGAGTGTGCGTGTAAATCCAGTTTGTGATTTGTCTCTGGGGGCAGGAAAGATGGTTTGGGAAACCAGGGGCTGATTTTAGCAATGGATCTTATTATTTATATATATATATATATACATATATATATATATATATATATATATATATATATATATATATATATATATATATATATATATATATATATATATAATTGTTCAAATAACATTAACAACGATTACCTTCATAATTACTCCATATTATATCACTTAAAATTTCAGGTTAAAATAAATGACAAATCTTTCCACATTTCTAAAATAGTACAGAATGATACATGACCCCTCTCTCTCTCTCTCTCTCTCTCTCTCTCTCTCTCTCTCTCTCTCTCTCTCTCTCTCTCTCTCTCTCTCTCGTAAAAGAAAGAGAGAATCTCATTAAAGCCTTTCGATTGGTGTAATCAGGCGCATTTTATCCCGTCTCGGACTCCAGGTGCCGAAATCGTTCTCTCGCCTTTATTGAGTCCCAAAAATGCAAATGGAAAAAGGGTCAAATTAATTTCTCAGAGAGAGAGAGAGAGAGAGAGAGAGAGAGAGAGAGAGAGAGAGAGAGAGAGAGAGAGAGAGAGAGAGAGAGGGTAGCGTATCATTCAGTTATATTTTAGAATTTTTTAAAAATCTGCAAATCATTTAAACTCTTTAAGAGAGAGAGAGAGAGAGAAAGAGAGAGAGAGAGAGAGAGAGGAGAGTATTACAAAAGAATCTGAAAAATTAACGAGAGAGAGAGACAGAGAGAGAGAGACAGAGAGAGAGAGCAGAAAGGAAATTGCTTTAGAGCTAAATGATTTGAGAGAGAGAGAGAGAGAGAGAGAGAGAGAGAGAGAGAGAGAGAGAACAAGTATCACTGGAGGTTTACAGATTAATACCAGACAAAAATACACTATAAATACCCCACCCTCAAAAAAAAAAAAAAAAAAAAAAAACAGACAAATACAGCCAGAGAATTCTTAGCAGACAGAATAAAACGAATATATAAACAGACACACATACAGCCACACAGACAGAGGAGATAACATTTTGGTATAATGATTAAAAGTGATCAAAAGCCACGATTAAAACAACACAAAGGTGGATACTTCCATCTTCGACTTCCCAGATACCGATCATTTTTTAAAGAGAAAGTGACTGATAATAAAAGAAAGGAAAGGAGAAAGTAATCAACGCTTTAGGAGAAAGTATTCAACGCCATGGGACGCCAATGATTAATGCAACGGTTAATTGATGCCATTAATTTTCTCTGGCGTTGCGAATTCATATCTCGTCTGGGCGGCCAGCGGCCACTTACATTGCCGATACTTTTTTTTTTGTGTGTTTGTTTGTTAAGGGAACGGGAAATGGTTTGTGTTTGTGCAGAGTTTGTGTATGTGTGTATATAAATATATTTGCCACGCCAGAGAAACAGCTCAGTAATGAATTAACCAATTCACACCCAAAACACAATCAGTTTTCTTGTCCTAGTCTACGATTCCAAACTAATTTGTTTCTCCCAATTTGGGCGAGTGGTCCCGTTCGTCAGCCCACGGTGGCCCAGTGTGGGCGGTGGGGTGGGGGTGTCCAGTGATTTAATGTGAAAATGATAAATTGAACATTCAACATTAATATTAGTTTATGTTGGAAGGTTACGTAAATTCATATGTGTATATATTTCCCTTCTCAGATAATTCAATGAAAGTTATATTCACTCAAACTGGAAGTGAATTTGGTAAGGGGAGAGATGTAAGTCTGAATATTCTATAAAAGAAATTTTTATTAAATTCCTGTTTTATTCTTTTAAATAATAATAATAATAATAATAATAATAATAATAATAATAATAATAATAATAATAATAATAATAATAATTGCATTTTCTTTACTGCACTTTTAAGCTTTTCAGCAAATTTGGAAAGATTATTTTTGAAAGTCCTGGAATTCCATGCTTTCCAAGTTGATTGATTGGTTTAGATTCCCCTGGCGTATTCCAGCACGAGGCCTTGTTCTAAGGGTACCAAGGTTTGGAAAGAGATGAGAGGTCTGGTGTGGACTTCTGGACTGTTTACAACCAACAGGGGCGTTCTCATGCAGATAAAACATTCCAATAGAATGATAAGATTGTCAGTATAATATAATTCAAATTGTGTGTGTGTGTTATATTTGGCAATGACCATTGCTGTTGTGACGCCAGATGATTTATTATCTAAATTTATTGAAGTTCTGAGTCAGGTTTTTGAAAACTATGATATCCAAATCTCCAGCAATTTCTTAAAGACCTGGCAATAACCGTTGCTATTGTGACGCCACATAATTCAATATCTAATCAATTGGTGAATTCTGGAAGGCCCTAAATCCTTTTTCACAATCCTCCAAGGACATTTTAATTCCTTTTCTAAAAATATCCCCCCAAAAATCCTATAATATGAAATTGAAAAGTTCCATTTCGATGATTATGGAGAAACGCCCTTTCCTCAGAAGCTTTCAGTAATAAGTGATTTTTCT
>NC_089785.1:24517706-24532706 GCF_040412425.1 Macrobrachium rosenbergii | reverse complement strand
ACCTCTCTCTCTCTCTCTCTCTCTCTCTCTCTCTCTCTCTCTCTCTCTCCCCTTATCTATCTGTTGTTGAATTGTAACTCCTTTATGCACTGGAATTCCAGTAGGGTTTAGAAAGCACTCTCTCTCTCTCTCTCTCTCTCTCTCTCTCTCTCTCTCTCTCTCTCTCTCTCTCTCTCTCTCTCTCTCTCTCTGTTGTGTTGAACTGTAATTCCTTGATGCACTAGAATTGCAATACCAAACCCACCTAGCGCTTACAAGGAACCTCTCTCTCTCTCTCTCTCTCTCTCTCTCTCTCTCTCTCTCTCTCTCTCTCTCTCTCTCTCTCATGCCAAGTAATGAGTGATCTTTACACTGTGTTAATCCCCATCTTTACCTGGGTCTTATTGCAAGCACGCTTGCAAGAATACCAAAGCAATTTCCTCCCTCCCTTGCGAGCTGGTTTCTTCTTGCAATTTATTCACGAACGAAGTAATTGTTCATGAGATAAGATAAGAAACGATTCTATAATAAAAAAAAAAGTGAAAACTGAAAGATATTGTCCCACATTCCTTTCGTGTCCACTTAAACCAACATTCACTGAGGGAATTCAACATTGTAACATTATTCTGAACGGTTTAAAGGAATAAATATTATTATACATCTTTTAAACCAACATTCATTGAGGGTATTCAACATTAGTAACATTGTTTTGAATGGTTTAAACAACGCAAGTATCATTATTTAACTCGAGAATATTATGTTTAAAATCTAACATTGCAACATTGAATGTTTAGAAAATGTAAGCTCTAAACTCATAAAAGAAATTTATACATTGCTTTCATGTGTACATAAACCAACATTCAATGAGGATTTTCAACATTGCAACATTATTTTGAATTATTTAAAAAATGGGGATATTTTTATTATACAACATCCTGTTGTATAATAAAAATGCACAGTATTATATAAATAAGTTGTATTATTTATTTAGATAATTGGGGATTTTTTAAAAACATTTTTATGACTGAATTTCTTAGAATTATTATTATTATTGTTATTATTATTATTATTATTATTATTATTATTATTATTATTATTTGGAAGATGAATTGTATTTGTATAGAACAATCCCTTATAAATATATACATATATAATATATACATATATATATATATATATATATATATATATATATACAAATATATATGTATGTATATAAATAAATATATATATATATATATATATATATATATATATATATATATATATATATATATATATATATATATGTGTGTGTGTGTGTGTGTGTGTGTGTGTGTGTGTGTTTGTACCAGTGAGAATCTAACCCAACCACAGAAAATAGCATAGAAATTTACCTGCCATAAATACTTGTTTTCAATACTACCCCCACCCCCACCAACCAAGTATTCCCACTAAGACGCACAGTTCACCTCTAAGGGAAAATAAAATAATAAAAAAAAGAAATTTATATATATATACTTTACACGGCACACCATTTGTTTAAGCCCTCCCAGGAAATATGGCTGAGATCAAGAGTTCCTTTTGTCGACGAAGAGATTCACAAGGATTTTATGGTCGTCGAGTTTTCCATTGAGTCTCAGTCTCTGTCGTTTTTCCTGTTGTGTGTTTGATTGTTTTGTGATGTTGTAGGTTGTAAACATACGCACACACAACATATATATATATATATAATTACACTTATATGAGGTACTGAGTATGAACTATTGAAAAAATATCATTTGCACCAGAAAGTGACAAACATCTCTCTCTCTCTCTCTCTCTCTCTCTCTCTCTCTCTCTCTCTCTCTCTCTCTCTCTCTCTCTGTGGAGCCAAGTACCTAAACTACCTGTGCCCAGGTAGGTGTCTCCCCCAGGCAGCCAATCACGGGACCTGTCAGTCAAACTGCCACGTCTGAGGATGATGTTTGTGTTTAGATTTGATGTTGTGGTATTGTGATTGATAGTGGAGGAAGTGACGTCACTGGTATAGTGGCGTTACGTCATAACAGATGTAGGAGTGTGTGTATATATATATATATATATATATATATATATATATATATATATATATATATACATATAAATAAATAGTTATAAATAATAAATAAATAAAAATAATTAAAAATAAATTAATAATAATAAATAAGTATATAACATTGAATAAAAATAAATAAAGAAATAGAGAAAAGCAAAAGAAATATATATAAATAAAAATCGATAAATAAGAAATAAAATACATTAAGTAAAAATAAATAAATAAAAATAAAAATATAAAAATAAATGAAAGTAAAAGAAATAAAAATAAAGAAAACTAAAATTAGCGCAATTACTAAAATTTGCAATCCAGGAATTACTGAAACGCTTTCGCAATAAGCACAGGGGAAATTACATCGAAATGATTGTCGTCATCAACTTTTGGTAATGACTCTCACGAGGCTTTTGGTTTGCCTAAAGTATTGCTTCCCGTTCATTTGCAAAATCTGTGGAGGGTAAAATCTCGTAGAATTCATTTTTTTATTGTTATTTTAATTTTTATTTCCTTAGTAATATTCAGAATTATAGATATTTTCAGATGCTCAAGAACATGGAATCTAACCTAACCTGACTAACCTAACCTGGTCCAACCTCCTAATTTTACGTATTGCTTTTTTTTATTTATACATTCTCTTGTTAAATTTATATACAACAATAATTTTTTTATAATTAATATTCATAATCACAGCGAATTTCAGTCGCTCCTGACACTGTGTCTTTTTGCAAATGAATAAACCTTGATAATTTTTCAACAACTTGAAATAGAATGACAAAAATCCCCAACTTTCCTTATTATGAGGTTTTATTGTAAATAAACACTTGTAATAATATATTTTAGCAACTTGAAACAGAATGACAGCGCGAAGTTTTTGTCAATAGATAAACAAACCGTGGTAATATTTTAGCAACTTGAAACAGAATGACAATGTGAAGTTTTTGTCAATAAATAAACAGACTGCGGTAATATTTTAGCAACTTGAAACAGAATGACAGTGTGAGCTTTTTGTCAGTAAATTAATAATCCTAGATAATATTTTAGCAACTTGAAACAGAATGACAGTGTGAGCTTTTTGTCAATAAATTAATAAATTTAGATAATATTTTAGCAACTTGAAACAGAATGACATTGCCAAGTTTTCGTCAATGAATAAACAAACCGCGATGATAATATTTTAGCAAACTGGAAACAGAATGACAAAAATCCCCAAAATTTCCTCCACGAAAAAACGTCCCCGGAGTCCCAGAGAACCCAGGACAGACCCACGACGAGAGGAAGCGAGTGTTTCTCTTATGCGCAATCTCGGGTTCCATTCTCGCTAGCAAATGATCTCTGAAACGACGTGATGCGGTAAAAAAGGCTCTCTCTCTCTCTCTCTCTCTCTCTCTCTCTCTCTCTCTCTCTCTCTCTCTCTCTCTCGTGACACATTTTTCATGCAAAGCGTGTTATTTCTTTTACCGCTTACCGCAGAGGAGGCGGGGCTGTGGGGGGAGAGAGAGAGAGAGAGAGAGAGAGAGAGAGGGGTTTATTGTGAGGTGAGGTGTTTTATTTGTCTCGTATTTCAAAGAGAGAGAGAGAGGGAGATTGAAGATTGGTCTGTTATAGTCTCGTATTGCATGAGAGAGAGAGAGAAAGTACGTTTACCGTCAACTTCTTTTTTTTTTTCTTTTTGTTTATTCCTTTTATTTATATGAGAGAGAGAGAGAGAGAGAGAGAGAGAGAGAGAGAGAGAGAGAGAGAGAGAGAGAGAGAGATTGAAGATTGTTCTGTTATGTCTAGTATTGCATGAGAGAGAGAGAGAGAGATTGAATATTGTCTGTTATGTCTCGTATTGCATGAGAGAGAGAGAGAGAGAGAGAGAGAGAGAGAGAGAGAGAGAGAGAGAGAGAGAGTACTTTTATCGTCAACTTCTGGCATTTTGTTTATTCGCTTTTATTTATATGAGAGAGAGTGAGAGAGAGAGAGAGAGAGAGAGAGAGAGAGAGAGAGAGAGAGAGAGAGAGAGATACACATCGCCACGTCAACTTTTTGTTTTTGTCCATTCGCCTCAATATCTACATGAGAGAGAGAGAGAGAGAGAGAGAGAGAGAGAGAGAGAGAGCTATCAGACGTTTCAAAAACCTCACGTTTTAGAAAAAAACAAAAACAACAAGAAAATCAAAAAAGAAAATAATGAACAAAAAAAACATTTTTTACAAAGAATCTCCCGCTTCCTCGTAGCATTGTCCGAAACCGGCGAACTTCAAACAAATACTGTATTATTTACCTTTCAATGTTTTCAGATATTTTCATCATTTTTATTTTCTCTCTCTCTCTCTCTCTACTTCTCCTTTCGAAATCCTCCATTGTCCTCTTACGGAGGAGGCATCAGAGGGAAGAGAAGAAATTGGCAAGTTCTTTGAAGCATCTAAGAATTTTTATTTTATTTTTTTTTATGCTTGAACACGGCGTCGTTTTCGTACACGCGGAAGACAACAAGTGATGATGGATCTTTGATGAAAGTATTAAAAGTTGGTTTATTTTTTTCGTTTTGTCAAGTTCGTAATTACGGAGAGGATATTGAGAGAGGGTATATATATATATTATATATATATATATATATATATATATATATATATATATATATATATATATATATATATATATATATATATATATATATTTATATTTATATATATAAATATATATATATATATATATATATATATATATATATATATATATATATATTTTATATATATATATATATATATATATATATATATATATATATATATATGTATTTATTTATATATATATATATATATATATATATATATATATATATATATATATATATATATATATATATAGAGAGAGAGAGAGAGAGAGAGAGAGAGAGAGAGAGAGAGAGAGAGAGAGAGAGAGAGAGAGAGAAAAGAGAGAGAGAGAGAGAGAGAGAGAGAACAGAAAATAAATAAAAAAACAGAAAAAATTAACCGAATTATTAATGAGCGATATTTGCTCCGTAAGAAAAAAATGACAGGAAGTCATATTCTCTCTCTCTCTCTCTCTCTCTCTCTCTCTCTCTCTCTCTCTCTCTCTCAATACCCTTTAGAATTCTGTTCCGCAAAGCGGCAGTAGAAATAACTACAATAAAATATTCGGAATGCGAGGGTATTCGGTTAAATCCGAAACTCAGCTTCCGAGACGTTTCGAGTCTCGAACTCCCGGGATAAAAGCACAGTGATTCAAATCTTGTTTTGCTCTCTCTCTCTCCCTCTCTCTCTCTCTCTCTCTCTCTCTCTCTCTCTCTACGAACCCAGACCCGGGACGCTTTCTTCACCAAGAGAAAGGAGAAAGGCAAAACGAAAGCCGTTGACTAGAGAAAGTATGAGATTCAGTGGCCAATATGGCAACTCTCCATCACAGGGAAATATCGATCCTCTATCATCTGTCAGTATGGGCGGTAATGGCTTGCAAGTCAGTCCGCCATTTACGGGGACCTAAAAAATAAACAATGCGTTTGACGTTTTATGGATGTGTATTGAAAAGGGAGGTTGTATATTCAAAAGGAAGGGTGTATATTGAAAAGGGAGGGTGTGTATTGAAAAGGGAGGGTGTGAATTGAAAAGGGAGGAAGGTATATTGAAAAGGAAGGTTGTTTATTCAAAAGGAAGGGTGTATATTCAAAAGGGAGGGTGTGTATTCAAAATGGAGGGTGTATATTCAAAAGGGTGGGTGTATATTCGAAAGGGAGTGTGTGTATTCCAAAGGGAGGGTGTATATTCAAAAGGGAGTGTGTATATTCAGAAGGAAGGGTGTGTATTCAAAAGGGAGGGTGTATATTTGAAAGGAAGGGTACGTATTGAAAAGAAAGAGTGTATATTCAAAAGGTAGTGTGTATATTCAAAAGGTAGAGTGTATATTCAAAAAGTAGAATGTATATTCAAAAGGTAGGGTATATATTCTCAAGGTAGGATGTATATTCAAAAGGTACGAGAATTAATATTCATAAGGGAGATTGTATATTCAAAAGGAAGGTTGTATATTTAAAAGAAAGAGTTTATATTTTATATTTAAAAGGACGAATGCATACTCAAAAGATAGTGTACTATATTCAATAGGATGAATGCATATTCAAATGACAGTGTATATTCAAAAGGGTGAATATATATTCAAAAAAGTGTATAATCAGAAGGATAAATGTATATTCAGAAGGCAGGATGTATATTTGATAGGATGAATGTATAATAATCAAAAGAAAGAGTGTATACATTAAAATGGGTTAATATATTTAATATTTTTTCCATATTATTATTATTATTATTATTATTATTATTATTATTATTATTATTATTATTATTATTATTATTATTATTATTACCAACACTCCTCTCTGTCTATAAACCACAGTCCTAACCCGCACGGGAACTTTTTCGCATAATTCACCCCCCAGCCAAAGATCGCGCACGCACGCGCGCGGGCGCGTATCCCTCCGCTCGGCAAAATTACCTTCGCATACCCAAACCTGCAAAAGTTGGGAAAATCTCATTACATTGCCGCCGCCTCCGAGAGTTTAAAAAAGAAATAAAAATATTTAAAAAAAAAAATATTAAAAAAGTTCTCTCGCGTCAAGTGAAGTAAGGAGGATTATATTTAATTATTTTTATGTTTATGAATCATTCTCAAGTGTGAACACTTCCTTCGTGGAGTGGAAAGTTGGGTTTTAATATTATTTAGCGTGTGAGATTGGGCAGGTGTTTCGGGGGAATAGTTTTTTTTTGGGGGGAGGGGGAGTGTGGAGTGTGACGTCATGTTTTCTGTTTTTCAATTGGAGGTTTGGAAACAGTTTTAGTAGAGGTATATAACTTTATTTTCGTTTTCTGTTTTTCAGATAGAGGTTTATAAAAAGTTTTAGGAGAAGTAGTATATAATTTTATTTTTGTTTTCTTTTTTCAGTTAGAGATTTGAAAACAGTTTTAGTAGAAGCAGTAAATATTTTAATTTTTGTTTTGTTTTTTTAATTCCAGGTTTGAAAACAGTTTTAGTAGATGCAGTATATAATTGTATTTTTTTTCTTGTAGAGATTTGAAAACAGTTTTAGTAGAAGCAGTATATAACTTTATTTTTGTTTTCTTTTTTTATTTAAAGATTTGTAAACAGTTTTAGCAGAAGCAGTCTATAATTTTATTTTTGTTTTCTGTTTTCCAGTTGGAGATTTGAAAACGGTTTTAGTAGAAGCAGTATATAACTTTATGTTTGTTTTCCTTTTTCAATTAGAGATTTGAAAACAGTTTTAGCAGAAGCAGTATATTTTCGTTTTATTTTTATTTCAATTGAAGATTTTCATTGAAGTTTTAACTTTCCTTCGACTTGTATGAATATTTTCTTGTAACTCCAAAAAATGGAAGTCAGCTTAAAGGCGTACAAACGTTTTGGGATTTTAAAATATTTGTTTTTATTTAGTATAGAAATATAATATAAATTGGAACACTAATATTCTTTTTACAATGCTATTTTATTATTGTATATGGTGATATACATTAGCTCATTAATATTTGAAATTATATTAATATCTTAAGCGATGAAATCCCAAGAGATGGTCTGGTCTTGTCGGGGGAATGGAAGACGAGAAGGTTGTATGGTTCTGGGGATACAAGGAAGGAGAAAGGGAATACCTAGAAAGTGTTAAGTAAGGCAGAAGAGATATTTGCATAATTAAGGTAGAAGAGATATTTGCATAGGTAGCTGACCTGGACTGCATCTCTCTCTCTCTCTCTCTCTCTCTCTCTCTCTCTCTCTCTCTCTCTCTCTCTCTCTCCCCAAGCCATAATACCTCTCCTTATCGAACAAGGCATGAAAGTCTCAGCTAAGGTAGATATTTGCATAGCTCTCTCTCTCTCTCTCTCTCTCTCTCTCTCTCTCTCTCTCTCTCTCTCTCTCTCTCTCTCTCTCTCCCCAAGCGATTATATCTCTCCTTATCGAACAAAGCATATCACTTATCGGAAACCTTAACGGAATTACCTCGTTTTCCAAAACGAACCCTTTTCCAAAGGTCGTCTTCTCTCTCTCTCTCTCTCTCTCTCTCTCTCTCTCTCTCTCTCTCTCTCTCTCTCTCTCTCTCTCTCTCTCTCTCTCTCTCAGTTTTCCTATGTTTCTACATTGCTGCAGTCTTATGGTAGGCAATATTTTTATTATATGATCTAAGTACCAACAGCATGTTACTGTCATATATGTATTCTCTCTCTCTCTCTCTCTCTCTCTCTCTCTCTCTCTCTCTCTCTCTCTCTCTCTCTCTCATCTGCCGGATATTCTCGAGCTCTCGTCATGAATAATTTCTAAATTCCCTCCACGAAGGATTTGAAGGATTTGAGTCCTTGGAAAAATCGTCATGAGATCTCCTTAAGGGAATGTATTGGATCTGAAGGGTAAACGATTGGTTGAATATAGAATTTAGGGCCAACGGCCCAGCGCTGGGAACCTATGAGGTCATTCAGCGCTGAAGCGGAAACTGAAAATAGAAAGGTTTGAAAGGTTTAAATATAGACAGAAATAAAACAAGTAAAAAATGCGAGCCGCGGCCCATGAAGCTTTCTGCCACGGCCCGGTAGTGGCCTGTCCTGCATCGTTGCCAGACGCACGGTAATGGCTAACATTAACCTTTAATAAAATAAAAACTACTGAGGCTAGAGGGCTGCCATTTGGTATGTTTGATGACTGGAGGGTGGATGATCAACATACCAATTTGCAGCCCTCTAGCCTCAGTAGATTTTAAGGTCTGACGGCGGACGGAAGGAAGGAGTTAAAATATCAATAATACTTGAAATTTAGACCGAAGTGAGTGGCCTAAATATTTTACTTGTGGTTTATTTGTAAATAAACGAAAGTTCAAAGCCCTCTGTAATTTTTGTCTGTGCTGTGAAAACCATTGATGTACGAGTTTAAAATATCAACTGATATTTGAAAAATGAGCTGAAATTTTAGGCCTAAGTATTTTTCATGTGGTTTATTTGTATCCCACAGGAGAGAATTAAAGAAATAAGGTTTACATCCACTGTAAATAACCCAGAATTCAAATCCTTTAAATACAGAAGAATTCAGAGCCCTCTGTAATTTTTTACGTGTGCTTTGAAAGCCATTGGTACCCCACCATCAGGGTGAAAAATATTTCTGAAAATGGAAAGGGCAACATTTAGGGTTTAAAAACAAAAAGAAACCTAAACATTTTACATAGAACGAAGCTGGAATTAGCGCCATTAAGCCTCGCCCTATTCGGTGGTAATCCGATTCGACTGGAAAAGTGGATCCTGGGATTGAAAATCCGTAAAAGAAATAAATAAATATAAAAGAACATCGTGAATTTTCTAGGTGAAATAAAAGACTGGATATATATAAATGTGTGTGTATATGTGTGTGTGTTTACATACATAACCTTACGAAGAAGTCTTCAGACAACGAAACCATCTTCAGTCATAAACCAGTCAGATAAAACCTCGACCAAATTCGAAAATGTTCTCCAACCAAGAATTCCGAGAACGTAAATCATTTTCTTCTTTTTTTTTTTACGACCCGTCTCGCGCCTTCTGATCCATCTATGCAGAATCTGTGAAGTCTGTGAAGGCTGAATCTGATTCTGCCAAGTCTGTGAAGGGTGAAGCTGTGTGAAGGATGGTCGGCGTTCTCGAGGAATGTAGCTTTCAGGAAGAAGAAGAAGAGGTATGTTTGTTTACGTCGCGTTTTCTATAATTCCCGTTTTCTGTCAGTTCTCCAGATCGCCTCGATTGGCGCGCCTGAGGAGAATGGTGTTTTTATCGTCGTTTGATTTTCATCCATTTATCTCCTCTTTTTCCCCCCTTTTCTTTTATTCCTTCTCTCCCTTTGTTATTTTGTGGTGGTGCTGTGTTCTCTTTTCTTCATTTTACTTCTTCCTTTCTTCATTTCCCTTTATCCAGTTCTAGAAATAAAGGGGAAAAGTAAAACATTTTTTTCTATTCCTGAGACCCCAATGGTATTCTCTAACGTATAAAATTAACCGTTTGGTAATGGGTTTCAATATCGTGTCCTGGCCACCTACCTTTAAGAAACTTGGCCGTCGGTGCGTCCGATTTCTAAATGGTTGCCAGGGTGCGATAATGGTGCTTTTTACACTCATTATGTCGCAGCTATGGCCTCTGGACACCAGATTGTTCCTAAGGAAATCATACACTATTTCGTCACTATGTTTGGTTCAAAGGGATTCGTCTTCTTAGAACCCGACAGGCCACACCTTCCCACATTTAGTGCTAAAGTGCCACCATTCAGTAACTTTACTACTTTGTGCTATAAGCTCCGGAATTTTATCCCGGCTTTTGTTTTTCCATGTATAGTCTTTCTTGCTTCAAGAGGCGGTTCTATTGCTTTCTTTGCCTGAAAATTATTTTGGAACATAACAAAGGTTGTCAAATTGTAATTTTCTCTCTCTCTCTCTCTCTCTCTCTCTCTCTCTCTCTCTCTCTCTCTCTCTCTCTCTCTCTCTCTCTCTCTTGTTCTGTATCAAGACGAATTCTTTGTCTTCCCTCATGAATCCTCTCTCTCTCTCTCTCTCTCTCTCTCTCTCTCTCTCTCTCTCTCTCTCTCTCTCTCTCTCTCTCATTTTCAGTATCAAGACGAATTCTTTGTCTTCCCTCATACATTCTCTCTCTCTCTCTCTCTCTCTCTCTCTCTCTCTCTCTCTCTCTCTCTCTCTCTCTCTCTCTCTCTCTCTCTCTCTCTCTCCATTAAGAGACCCGACTGCATCGCATATTGTAAAATGTCTAACCATATCTTAATTATAAATGCAGCCATGCTCCAACATCTCCAACCTTTCTCCAACATCCAATCTCCCCCACCATTTCCCCAACCAAAAAAAAAAAAAAAATATGGCGAGACAAAACAACCCAACATAGGACTGTCCACATTCATGCTGTGTGTTAATCTCGGATTCCAGAGAGTTAATTATTTATTTTTTTTTTCGCTGAATATTTTTCTTTTCATTTCAGTTATTAGTTTTCTGTCGAGGAAAACTATTGTGCCGGCTTTGTCCGTCCGTCCGCCCTCAGATCTTGAAAACTAGTGAAGCTAGAGGGCTGCAAATTGGTATGCCGATCACCCACCCTCCAACCATCAATCATACCAAATTGCAGCCCTCTAGCCTCAGTAGTTTTTATTTTATTTAAGGTTAAAGTTACCCATGATCACTTTTTCTGTCCGCCCTCAGAACTTAAAAGCTACTGAGGCTAGAGGGCTGTAAATTGGTATGCTGATCGTCCACCCTCCAGTCATCATTCATACCAAATTGCAACCCTCTAGCCTCAGTAGTTTTCATTTTATTTAAGGTTAAAGTTAGCCATGATCGTACTTCTGGCAGCCCTATAGGTACCAACAACATAGGCCACCACCGGACCGTGGCTGAGTTTCATGGGCCGTGGCTAAGAGTTTTATGGGCCGTGGCTAAAAGTTTTATGGGCCGTGGCTGAGGCCACCACCTGACAGAAAACTCGATTGCAATACGTGAAAATGACGTGAAGATTTCTCATAAATCTTTTTTGGGGAGATGAGGTTGCTAGCCCCATACCCTTCTATGTATTAGTTTCGACCCTCAACAGTCGCCTGAACACCAGGTACTTGATTACAGATCTCGTGAAGTCTTATTTTTAGATGAGTTGAACTTTAGGGCTCTCAGAGGTCTAATTTATAGAGTCTTGGAACCTGATTTATAGGGCTCTTGAAGTCTAATCTATTGATAACTTGAAGCTTGGAACTCCATAGTGCTCTAATTTCTGGAGCTTTTTGAATTGTTTAGAGCTCTTGAAGCCTAATTCACAGAGCTTTTGAAGCCTAATTTACAGAGCTCCTGCAGCCTAATTTATAGAGCTCTTGAAACCTAATTTACAAAGCTCTTGAAGCTAATTTACAGAGCTCTTGCAACCTAATTTACAGAGCTCTTAAAACCTAATTTAAAGATAACTTTAGGGCTCTTAGAGGCATAATTTACAGAGCTCTTGAAACCTAATTCATAGATCTCTTGCTACCTAATTTACAGAGCTCTTCAAACCTAATTCATAGATAACTTTAGGACTCTTGAAACCTAATTTACAGAGCTTCTGAACCCTAATTTCCAGAGCCCTTGAAACCTAATTGACAGAGCTCTTCATACATAATTCATAGATAACTTTAGGGCTCTTGAAACCTAACTTACAGAGCTTCTGAAACCTAATTTCCAGAGCTCTTGAAACCTAATTCCAGAGCTTTCCAAACCAAATTTACAGAGCTCTTGAAACCTAATTTCCAGAGCTCAAACAGGTCAGCCCTGGCGACACTGGTTTTAATAACCAGTTTGCGTCGACCTCAGGGTAATAATTACTAGGCGTCCTTGGCTAAGCACTCACTAACAGACTAGACTGCATGACGGGTAATTATCGTAATTATTTTGAATTATGGCAATTATTTCAGTTATACTTAACGAGTTCCGCGTGTTTTGACCTTGGAATTAATGAACAATTTTGTGTTCTCCCACATGACGGGAATTAAAAGGAATGGGAATGCCTGTTATGGCAAGGAATTTGAGTGATTATTTTATTTTTATTTTTATTTTCAGTTATTTTGTGCATAAGCTTTGAAATCGTATATTTTAAATAGTTGATTGTGATGCTTTAGTTCATAAAAAAATAAAATTTATATTTTTTAAAGTGTTGGTGAGCGTTTTGTTGTATTATTTTTTTCAGTTATTTTTTTCACAAATGTAAAATTTTTGTTTTATGGTATTATTTTTTTCAGTTATTTTTTTCACAAACGTAAAAATTATTTTTTGGACAATTATTTATAGTTATCAAGTTTATAAGCGTGGAAATTATATTTTCAAAGAGGTAATGTCACCGAATGATTATTTTATTTTGTCTTTCTCTCCGAGTCTCTTGTTCAAAAACGTAAAATTTAAATTTTAAATAGGTAATTATGATAGTTAAGTCATAATATTAACCACACGTAAATATATTTGAATTACGCGATTGTTATAATTTTGATTGTGGTTCATATATATATATGTGTATATATATATATATATGTTTATATATTTATTTATTTATTTATTTATTTATTTATTCATTCATTTATAATACATTATTTCTTGTGACAAAATAAAAATAAGAACAAAAATAGCTTAAAAGAACGACCAAAAATTACACGTATGGAATTAGAAGCTGGTCGTGCTTTTAAACTATTTATTCATTGATATTACTCTATTTCTTGTGACGAAACAAAAACAAAAATAATCTAAAAGAACGACCAAACTTCACACGTATGGAATTAGAAGCTGGTCGTGCTTTTAGATTATTTATTCATTTATATTACGTTATTTCATGTGACGAAATAAAAACAAAAATAATCTAAAAGAACGACCAAACTTCACACGTATGGAATTAGAAGCTTGTCGTGCTTTTAAACTATTCCTAGACCTGTTTATATATATTTTTTATATGGGTAGGGGGTGTTGTTTATGGTGTGGGGGTGGGGGAATGCCAACAAGCAAGCGCAAACACTCATTCTTTCCCCCGAAAGAATTACAGAATGGAAAGGCAAGTTAACGGGCTTCTAAAGCACAAAAGAAATGATGTTTGCAGTGTAGGTCTAACGTCAGGACATAGGCCTATTGTTTAGCGTCGGAGGCGGACATGTAAACCATAGGGAAAGGGTTAAGACAATGGAGAGATTTGAAAGAGTTGTAAACAATGATTGTTTAGGGGAAAATAGGAGTGGGGGAGGGGAGTCTCTCTCTCTCTCTCTCTCTCTCTCTCTCTCTCTCTCTCTCAGCTTGTTCGCCCAAGGAATGTCTGATGATATTATCTGAGCTTTTAACCAAGCTCAAAATACTTCTCTCTCTCTCTCTCTCTCTCTCTCTCTCTCTCTCTCTCTCTCTCTCTCTCTCTCTCTCTCTCTCTCTGTTTTTACAAGTACTATTTCAGTCACTGCTCTGATGAGCTCGATGGGAGAGTATATGCTCCTCTTAGATGGCCTGTTAAAACCCGTCAGGCCACCTTTTCCCACTTTTTCCACTTTTACCTTGAGGAAATCTATAATCCTCTTTGGAGTACACAGCTCTACAACTGTTTATTCACTGTTTACCCCCTTGTACGGCCTGGCTTTGGAATTTTCTTCCTGGCTCTGTTTTTCCCCAGGCGACAGTGTTATCATTAACCACTGACTTTATATACTGGTCTGTTGTGGACCTTTGGACATGTACCAGGCAAACAAGAGGGGGGGGGCCACTATCATATCTCCTTCGTCAGGTTAAAATGTGTGAGTTTGACCCAGAAAAATTCTTTCCAGGTTCTCGTAGACAGTCTGTGTTGTTTATGGGGCCTTGGGCCCGCCTTCCTTCCCCCTCCCCCCAAAAATGTAGTCCCGTGGCCCACCTTCACCCACCCCCCCCTACTCCCGAAAAAAAAAGGGGGGACCGTGACACAATTTTCTCCTAAAATTCCTCAGAGGTTTCCCACCAGGCCTCTGGAAAGTTGGAAGGTTTGTAAGGGATGATAAACGCCCTTTGGGCGTTTTCTCCTGTAGGCGACGCTGACGAAGGCTTTTCTGAAGTCACTTTTGTTTATTCATATTCTTAGCACTTTTTATGTGGCTGATTAATTTCAATATTTTCTGAATTTTTAAATTATTCGTTATTCTCCGTTTTTGCTGCGTCGACACTTTTGGAAATTGATAGATAATTTTTTTTATTTTATATCAAAGTTTTTTGCATTTTTGTTTTTGTTTTTGTTTTGTGGTTTACATAAAATATTGTTGATTCCTTCGCAAAATTTTTATTATTATTTATGTACCAAATTTTCTATTTTTATTATTACTGATGTAAACCATTTTCAATTTTTTAATTATATATATGTACAAAATTTTCAGTCTTTAATTACTTATGTAAAAAATATTAAACTTTTTTATTCTTATTTATATACAAAATTCAATCA
>NC_089785.1:24497706-24512706 GCF_040412425.1 Macrobrachium rosenbergii | reverse complement strand
TAGAACATTTCAAAATTATTTTTTGAAAGGTTTTTAATATTTTAAAAATTTAGATACTTTAGATTTTAAGTTGGGTTTTGACCAACAGCTTCGAAAATGAAAAATAAAATAATTTTTTTTGTAATTTAGTACAATATTCTCCTGATTTAGTTTTGTAGTACATGTAATATAATTTTTATATTACATGTACTATGTACTATAAATAAAATTATTTTTACAATCTATCGTTTATATTTTATACTTCATTTATATTAATATGCAATGAATAACTGATAACTGACCAATTTTTTCGTTATAATAATAATAATAATAATAATAATAATAATAATAATTAAAATTGAATATGTCTGCTATTTTAAAAAGTATTACCTATATATATATATATATATATATATATATATATATATATATATATATATATATATATATATATATATATATACATTATAGTTTTATATACTCTTCCGCAATTAAAATAATGGCAAGATGGTTTCCATACCGACAAACAGTCCTTTCTTTTCAAAGTACAACAATATATATATATTTTTTTTTTATCTAATGAGCGTTTTTATTCACCCATCAAAATTCGCGGGATCATTATTGAGTTATTTTTATGATTCACAAACAAAGATATACTTATATTTTTGGTTTCTCGGGTACATGAAAGAAGTAATATTTATATTTATATCTATTTATTTATTTATCTTTTTATTAATTCCAGCTGTCAGTCATTCTCTGTTTAATTTCGACAGGACCAACTTTCCGTTTCCCATGTTTGATATTAAAAAAAATACAAAAAATAAATAAAAAAAAAAAACTTTTAGAAAACATCCATTTGCAATTTTATGTTTTCTATTGTTTTGATTCCAAGCTTTGATATAAAAAATTCCTCACTTGTCATTCAGCTGGTAAATTGAACAAGTGTATTTGTTGTTTTGTTCGTTCCACTGTTCCGCTGTCCCAATGTCCACCGTTCTGATGTCCTACTGTTCCAGTGTTCCAGTGTTCCAGTGTTCCAATGTTCCAGTGTTCCAGTGTTCTACTGTTCCAATGTTCCACTGTTCCATGTTCCACTGTTCCAGTGTTCTACTGTTCCATTGTTCCAGTGTTACAGTGTTCCACTGTTGGACTGTTCCACTGTTCCAATGTTCCACCGTTCCATGTTCCACTGTTCTAGTGTTCTGCTGTTCCAATGTTCCAGTGTTACAACGTTCCACTGGGAACAATGGCTTATTCATATAATATATATATATATATATATATATATATATATATATATATATATATATATATATATATATATATATATATATATATATAATCTAACCGTTTAAGAAAAAAGTTACAAACACAAAAGTCTCTCATACAATTCTATCTTACTGTTGTCTCTCTCTCTCTCTCTCTCTCTCTCTCTCTCTCTCTCTCTCTCTCTCTCTCTCTCTCTCTCGCTCTCTCTCCTTACCGTCGTACCCGAGTTGGATCTTGGCACTGTGCCTACTTCTCCTCCGTGGCCCTTCTTAAAAAGAGAGAGAGAGAGAGAGAGAGAGAGAGAGAGAGAGAGAGAGACAAAAAACATTCGTAAAAAGAAATGGCACTTAAACGGGCAATATCTCACACCCGATATTCGCCGAAGACTGAAGGAAGAATATTGATTAAGAAATAAAATATATTTAAAATAGAGAGAGAGAGAGAGAGAGAGAGAGAGAGAGAGAGAGAGAATAATTCTCCTTTATGACCCGACCCGGGGAGGGGAAGATGAGACAAGCATTTGTACCAAAAAGAATGACAAGGAAACTTAATGACAGGAAAACGAGCAATGTTGACCCGCAAGGTGGTATCTTACCACCCCTTTTGTTTACATTCGTCTTGGTGTGATTTTTAGGTAAACAACGAATTAGATGGGGTTAAACGGGGCTTCATACGTACGGCCAGTTTATATGTATATATATATATATATATATATATATATATATATATATATATATATATATATATATATATATATATATATATATATATATATATATATATATATTATATATTATATAATACCTTTTATTCTTTCATTTTCCTTTCATTTTTTTTTAATTTTTATACTAATGATATTTTGCTCTTTTGAATTTTTGTAGTAATAATAATAATAATAATAATAATAATAATAATAATAATAATAATAATAATAATAATAATAAATAATAATAATGATCGCATTTTTATGTTAAATAATAACTTACATATATCCCCAAATATCTTTTAGTTGCAAGAGGTCGAGACGGTAAGTCCCGACTCTATATATAAATCATAATTATTATTATTATTATTATTATTATTATTATTATTATTATTATTATTATTATTATTACAGTAATTTACTGATATTCCCAGACTTGACAAATTAGTCCATTGACTCCACTTCCGGGTGAGAGAAGTCTCCATTCCCAGGAATTCCGGGCGGGGCCGGTTTTGGAATAGCTGGGATTCCAGATGGAATTGGAATGGCAGGGATTCCAACGGGAATTGGCCTCGAGGAGAGGGATAGTTATGGAGGAGGTAGTCACTTCTGGGAAGACGTTGTTTGTGAGTTCGGCCCGAGACATGATGAATGAGAGAGAGAGAGAGAGAGAGAGAGAGAGAGAGAGAGAGAGAGAGAGAGAGAGAATATGTCGATGGTATTTGTAAGTATCTTTCATGATAATACTGTTTCAGTATTTGTATGTTATTGGTGAGAGAGAGAGAGAGAGAGAGAGAGAGAGAGAGAGAGAGAGAGAGAGAGAGAGAGAGAATGAACCTATCTTTCTAGATATTACAAATATTGCTGTGTGTCTGAGAGGAGAGAGAGGGAAAGAGAGTAAACTTATTTTTCTAGAGAGGGAGAGAGAGAGAGAGAGAGAGAATAAACTTATCTTTTATTTATATATATATATATATATATATATATATAGAGAGAGAGAGAGAGAGAGAGAGAGAGAGAGAGAGAGAGAGAGAATAAACTTACCTCTCTAGAAAGAGAGAGAGAGAGAGAAAGAGAATGTTTATGGGTAATGTCATGCGATTGTGTGTATACATGTGTTAGAGAGAGAGAGACAGAGAGAGCATAAACTTATCTATCTAGAAAAAGAGAGAGAGAGAGAGAGAGAGATGGAATGTTTACGGACATTGCCATGAGACCGAATATGTGCGTGTGTGTACGCGTGAGAGAGAGAGAGAGAGAGAGAGAGAGAGAGAGAGAGAGAGAGAGAGACCCCCGCAATGATCCCTTCAAGGGAAAAGTTTGGAGACTCGTATCACCTGTTCTCCTGTTTCCAGCGACAAATATTGTCGCTTTCAGAAGCGCCGTCTCTCTCTCTCTCTCTCTCTCTCTCTCTCTCTCTCTCTCTCTCTCTCTCTCTTCCAGGAAATTCCAGGCAGGTTCCAGACTCACAAATAGTCCTTCCTTGAATCTTCCGCGCGTGTTGGTTGTGTGGCTGAACTTGTATTTCAGTTAATGGGTGAAACAACTAAATATTTTTTTTCTATTTCAACTGTTGTTTAGTTGAAGGGCAAAGCAACTGAATTTTTAAACATTTCATTGTTGTTTTATTTGATGGGTGAACCAACTGAATATTTTTTTCTATTTCAATTTTAATATAAATTTTATATATATATATATATATATATATATATATATATATATATATATATATATATATATATATATATATATATATATATATATATATTATATAGAATATAGGTATGCAAAGAGCACACCTTCTTCATACACACACACACAAACACACAAACCCTCTATTTCCAAGAGACGGAATTCGAACAGAATCGTTCAGGACACAAATGGGAAAAGCGATATTTTTCGTTTTTTTATTTTTTTTTTTTTTTTTATCTTTTTTTGTGCAAGTGTCTTTGGAAAATTTTTGGTTTTCGTCCTGTGACGAGAAGAAATGTATTTAAATAAAAAAAAAGGTCTTTTTAATTATATTTTATTGGGGACATTAATATATATTTTTTTTATATTTCACTTTTTAGGGATTACGATGGATCTGATTGAAAGTTTTAGAAATAAATTTTTCAAAGTAATTTTTAATACTATAGATCTATATAGTGGTAAGATTCCATGTGTCCTAGCTGTAATTATTATTATTATTATTATTATTATTATTATTATTATTATTATTATTATTATTATTATTATTATCATCGATCCTTCATTCAGACACGGCGAAAACGCAATAGGCACGTGGAAAAAAAAAGATACGTGTACATAACCAGAACCGTGCATGCAGTGGCGCCGTTCCGTCTTATTTTCCCGACCATTTCAAAACCTCTTCGATGCCCCAACCAAAATTTCCGGCCGGGCCCACTAAATATGCATCCGGTGAGCTAATGGCTCCCCTCTGTAGTGGTCCTTTTGACCTTCCGTATTTTGGGAGGGGGGGGGAAGTTTAATTGTCCTGATAATTTGCCTGAATTTTATTTTTATTTAATTTTTTTTTTTTTTTTTTTTTTTTTTTTTTTTTGAGGGTGGGTGATCAACATACCAATTTGCAGCCCTCTAGCCCCGGTAGTTTGTAAGATCTGAGGGCGGACGGAAAAAGTGCGGACAGAATAAAGTGCGGACGGACAGACAAAGCCGGCACAATAGTTTTCTTTTACAGAAAACTAGAGATTAAGATTCTCGTCGACATTTAGCCATAAGGTTAAAGTTTATTCCAGCTGTGAAAATATGATTCAGTAGAATCCTTCGAAAACTAAATACAAGTTACAGAATTCACAAATTACAGATTTAATTATGATTTTCTTATTACAGTAAAGCAAAATGGAACCATTTATCTTTACGATTTAATGTCGGCTATTGACATTCTACGCCCTGACAATCCAATCGCTCAGAATAGCAAAGAAATTAAAAAATAAATGAACTCGCTCGGAAGCTTATGACAGGCCATATCTCAGACTCAAGATCATAGGTCACAGGTCACTCGCAGGTCAGTGTAATCGCGGGAAAGCAGGTCATAGCTTAGGCTCAAGTGACATTACAGACTATTGACATTACACTCGGGAAAATAAATATGAAGAAAAAATATCCTAACTCCCTTCGGAGGTTAGAAAAAGGTCATATCTCAGGCTCAAGGTCATATATAGGTCATAGGTCATCTTTATCAGGGGGGAAAGGTAAACAAAAGTAGCTCCCTTTTTGTGGGGGGCGGGCTTTTTTCCCAGCGTCATAAATAGGAGTTTAGGGGGACATATAACATTAGTTTTCTTAGGCGAGAAAGTTTATGTAGGTCCAAGAAAAACTTTCTGTTTTGATATACTTTCTTTTCTTAATGTAACTTTGGAAAGTTAAATGTTTTCGTTTATACTTAATAATAATAATAATAATAATAATAATAATAATAATAATAATAATAATAATAATTATTATTATTATTATTATTATTATTATTATTATTATTATTATTATTATTATTATTTTAGGATAAGCTTACAAACCTCAATCCAATTTACATCTGGCTGCAACCCACAACAGTCAACTAACGAGTACTTGATTAATACACTGCCCAAATTAACAAAAGATTTACAAAAAAAAAAAAAACAAAGAGAGAGAGAGAGAGAGAGAGAGAGAGAGAGAAAGCAGACCTCATTACACGACGTTCTCATCATCTAAAAGATGAATACACTTTCTTTTTATTTATTTATTTTTATTTATTTATTTTATTTTTTTTTGGCTACTCGGCCCTAGGAACATATTTCAAATGTCAAAATCCCTGTATTAATATATTTCGAAGTAATCCATCAACGCTCACCAAATATATCTTTTCCACTGGACTTGCTAATCAGTAATGACGAAAGCTAATGCGTCTAGGTTCTATTGACGGTATATTTTAAATATTTTTTTATTTTTATTGCGGTTGGGACGTTTCTGTGTGTTGAAATATGTAAAACGTTTAGATTTTGTGATGCCAGCAGTGACGTGACGAATGCTTGCTTGGAAACAGTGCTTGTGAATGCAGGCTTGGTTAGAAAGTTGGGATGGGAAAGTATATTCGATTTGAAAGGTCGGTTGTATATCCTTGCAAGGTGGGAGTGGGGAATAATAATAATAATAATAATAATAATAATAATAATAATAATAATAATAATAATAATAATAATATATATATATATATATATATATATATATATATATATATATATATATATATATGTATGTATACATATATATATACATTTATATACATATGTATGTATATACGTATGTATGTATATAACTTTCACTGAAACCTACACTGCAGCTTAAATCACAAGAACATAAATATGAAACAATATTATAAGACTGCCTCAAATTCCCCAGTTTCATTCCACACCCGATCAAGATGGACCCTGATGAGATATTAAAAAAAAAAAAATGAATAAAGACAAATTTATTCATTGCGGTATTTATCAAATCTCGTTTTTTTTTTCTTTTTTTTTGCAAGAATTAAAAAAAAAATTCCAACTGGAATTCTGCGAAACGATAATTGCCTTCATCAAGTTATTAGGAATTTTTACTATTTTTTTTTTTTTTTTTTACTCATCCCGAAGTCTTTATGAATGGGGGGAAAGTTGCCAGATATCACTGGACTGCGAATTAATTGCAGGAGCAGAAATTGGTGTGTGTTTTTTTTTTTTGCAGCGGTTCAATTTTTGACCTCCGATTTGGGTACAATGAAAGAAATTGAGACAGGATAAGTTTGTGATAAAAGTTTAAAATGAAATCGTGGATTTCGGATAATAAAACAAATGGGAAGAGTTAATCAGAAAGATCATTTATTTTACGAATGATGGAGTTGCCAGTACGAATAATGGAAAAGAGAGGAAAGAGTTATTAGAAACATTTATAGTTTTTTTTTTATTTTGATGAATATTCTATATACAGTGAATAAGGCCCATGAACCCAGGGTATGAAAAATGTATGAGTTGCGATAATTGACGAAGAGGCGTGTATGAGAAATTATGGTAATGAGAACGTAAAAGATTGTAATTCCAGTAATTATAATTTTTAACATCACAGAATTTTATTCATTGCAAATGTGTCCAGGTAAATTGGTTAATTAGATATTAAGTATGAAAAATGTATGACATATGATCATTGATGAAGAGGCGTGTATTAGAAATTATGATAGGGAGAACATGAAAGATTGTGATTCAAATAATTATAACTTCAAAAATCACAGAATTTTATTAATTGCAAATGCGGCCAGGTAAATTGGATTGTTAGATATTAAACAATATTCTTTCAATGCTTGTAATTCTGAATTAATAAAATGGTGGGCGTCAATTAAAATAACTGGTTATACACACATTCAAAAACTATAATCTCCTTGACTGATTAATAAATAGAATCATATATCTCAAATTTTCAAAAATTGTTTTATCAACTTGCGTGAAATATTGTTTAGTATTTTACTGAGGTATGTTTTGCTCAGTCCCGAAAAATACATCATATCTATAAAATACATTTATATATTTTATATTTCATTTAAACTCGCGGTGCGACAAAGCACCTTCATTTTTTATATATTTTTTGCAGATTTAAATATATTCTGTTTTGTGGTCATATTTGTGAAAATAATTTTGTATTATTTTTGGTGAGGAAAGGAGAACAAAAACAATTTTTATCATTTTTTGTTAGGAAATGAGAAAAAAAATGTTTATAATTTTTTGTTAGGAAAGGAGAAAAATTATTATTATTATTATTATTATTATTATTATTATTATTATTATTATTATTATTATTATTATTATTATTATATATCGGAATACGTATGTGTGAAGGTAACTCTCTCTCTCTCTCTCTCTCTCTCTCTCTCTCTCTCTCTCTCTCTCTCTCTCTCTCTCTAGATTTCCAATCTCCATAGTGGTTCAAATTCAGCTCAAACACAACCAGCTATCATACGTCCGAACACTCATGTACCAAGGGACTCTCTCTCTCTCTCTCTCTCTCTCTCTCTCTCTCTCTCAGTTAATGGCCGATATTCGCAAACATGGCCGTTACCGATCCTACTGTAAGCTGAAATCATTCACGCCATGTTGGAAATTCAGACATTGCCCTTAAAATCATGGATGCCCAGTAATCCTTTGCCAGCAGGTGGGAGCCAGCAATGGGAGGATATCAGCATTAAGGGATTTGCCTGGAGAGAGAGAAAGAGAGAGAGAGAGAGAGAGAGAGAGAGAGAGGGAGAGAGAGAGAGAGAGAGAGATTTTACTGAAGGTAATGGATGGGAATAGTTAAGAGAGAAGGGGAGAGAGAGAGATTTTGCACAGGGTAATGGATGAGAATTGAATCGCAAAGTGAGAGAGAGAGAGAGAGAGTTGACATTAAACAATGAAATTTAGTACTGAGAGAAAGGGAAAGAAAGAGAAAGAGAGAGATAGAGATGACATTAAACAATGAAAGTTAGCACTAAGAGAAAGAGAGAGAGAGAGAGAGAGATAACATTAAACAATGAAAGTTATTACTGACAGAGAGAGAGAGATAGAGAGAGAGATGACATTAAACAATGAAAGTTAGTACTTAGAGAGAGAGAGAGAGATATGACATTAAACAATGAAAGTTAGTACTGAGAGAGAGAGAGAGAGAGAGAGAGAGAGAGCTAGAGAGAGAGGGAGAGAGAGAAAGTCCTAACTATTCCTATTATATGAAACTCTCTCTCTCTCTCTCTCTCTCTCTCTCTCTCTCTCTCTCTCTCTCTCTCTCTCTCTAAAAGAGCACCCAAACCTTTTCGATTCGACGCCTCCCACCCTCGCATCCCCACCCACCCCCTCACGGGAACCTATCCGGGCTGGAAATCCTTTCCAGTTTGAGAACTGGAATTCCAGATCGTCGGGTGACCGGCATTACAGCCCTAACTGCGTTCTGGAACTTCCCTGGATCGTCTTCTTCCTCTCCGTTCTGTTCGGAATCTTATCATCCGTGCTTTTAAAGGGATCGTTCGTGGGCCTTGCTGAGAGAGAGAGAGAGAGAGAGAGAGAGAGAGAGAGAGAGAGAGAAACAATTTTTTTAGAAGCTGAAGTGTATTAATTGTGTGGGTCTTTTCAGAGAGAGAGAGAGAGAGAGAGAGAGAGAGAGAGAGAGAGAGAGAGAGAGAAACATGTTTTTTAGAAGCTGAAGTATATTAATTGTGTAGGTCTTTATAGAGAGAGAGAGAGAGAGGGAGAGATAACTTTTTTGTTGATTTGTATTATTTCTTTGATCCTTTTCAAAGAGAGAGAGAGAGAGAGAGAGAGAGAGGATTGCCATAATGTCGAGTTTTTCCTTGATGATGGAATTGAGCTTCGGGTTTTGGCAGGAGACTAATTACTCAGACATGTTTCTATCTCTCTCTCTCTCTCTCTCTCTCTCTCTCTCTCTCTCTCTCTCTCACCTCAGATGTGGAAATTAAAACAGCCTCGTATGGCCGTTTGTTATCACAATGGCGTCATTTGAAACTGCCTCAGTGCTACGAAGTCTTCTTTACTTTTTTTGGGGGGAGGGGATAATTTCCCCCCGGGGGTGGGGGTGATGGGGAGTGGGGAAGGGGAGGGTTATTAACCCTTTAGGATGTAGTGTCGAGTCTTGAGTCTTCGCTGCGACCCTCGACAACCGTCTGTTTACCAGGTACACTAGATTCATTCCCATTGGTGGATTGAACGCAATGAGAATTGAACTAGGAAAATCTATTACTTAATCCTCTCTCTCTCTCTCTCTCTCTCTCTCTCTCTCTCTCTCTCTCTCTCTCTCTCTCTCTCAAAAGAATCAAAGAATTAATACAAATCAACGAAAAAAAGTTTCTCTCTCTCTCTCTCTCTCTCTCTCTCTCTCTCTCTCTCTCTCTCTCTCTCTCTCTCTAACGACATGCTGAAAGCGTGAAAATGAAAGTTCTCCTTTCATTGTCCCGGCCGTAACGGGATGTCCCATTCCCTTACACTAATGGGGTTCTAGTGTAGTGGGTCTATTTGTTAATGTAATGGTACCGTATGGGAAGAAATATTTTCTAAATATTTTATTTACATTTTCGTAAATGAATAAAATATTGGGAAAGGTCTAATTTTCAGTTGCCTAATTTGTATATATAGTAATTGTTATGTAATAATAATAATAATAATAATAATAATAATAATAATAATAATAATAATAATAATAACCTTTATTGTTATTGCATTATAGGCAAATATTTTTTTTATTTTCAGAACTATATAATAATAATAATAATAATAATAATAATAATAATAATAATAATAATAATAATAATAATAATAATAATCCAACTTTATTTTTATTACATTACAGCATACAATTTTTTACTTTTTAATAATAATAATAATAATAATAATAATAATAATAATAATAATAATAATAATAATAATAATAATAATAATAAACTCGTGTCCTCAGTACCATTATAATAAACGCTTTCTATTTTATTTTAAACAAATGAGCTGCACTGACTCAATTGCGTAGCGGCTTCAAGGCTACAGAGGCCTTTGAATTACAATTAGGTTCAGAGTCAATAACATCCTGCGTGTTTTGAATGGAGAGAATTTCATTTACGCTTCTCAACTGCGTATATATATATTTCCGAGGAATAATATTGGTTTTTCGTATTTACTCAGTCTTATTTTGTGATGCAATTGATGTCTTGAAATGAGGTTTCTTGAATGTACAGATAAAGATTTTTTTTTTCTTTTTTTATTTTTGGGGTAAATTGATAAATATTATATAGTGATTTTAATTATTACAATATGATTAATATGGTGTAATCAGGGATGTATATTTCTTTTAATTCAGCGTTGTAGAACTGACAAGTTTTACTGAATATCATAAAACGTATACATGCATTTAATAGATGTATTACATTGTATGTAATTTGGTGATCATTTTAAGCATTACAACATGATTTAACAACTTGCTGTAGTCAGGTTGTATAATCTATAAATTCAGGGTTGTAGAACTGACCAATTTTTTAGTACAATAGAAAACGTACACATGCATTTCATAAGTGAATTGGCATTGCTTTTAGTTTTCTGAAAAGAAAACTATTGTGCCGGCTTTGTTTGTCCATCCTCAGATCTTTAAAACTACTGAGGCTAGAGGGCTGCAAATTGGTATATGGGTAACTCACCCTCCCATCATCAAACATACCAAATTGCAGCCCTCTAGCCTCAGTAGTTTTTCTTTCGTTGAAGGTTAAAGTTAGCCATAATCGTGCTCCTGGCAACGATATAAGCCAGGCCACCACCGGGCTTTGGTTAAAGTTACATGGACCGCGGCTCATACAGCATTATACCGAGACCACCGAAAGATAGATCTGTTTTCGGTGGCCTTGATTATTATACGTTGTAGCGGCTGTACAGAAAACTCGATTGCGCATTTTATACTTGTTTATTTTTGTATCACAGTTTATGTGATTCAATAAACATTTCTTTTATTTTTTTTTCCCACAGGTAAGTCTGTCAGCACCAGAGAATATTGGATAAATGTGAGTACAGAATAGTTCTTTTTTATTTTATTTTTGCTTTGTGTATGCCGTGACGTCACTCCCAAAATGGCGACTGAAAAGTGGAAACATCAAGAGTACCTTTCTTTGTATTTTATAGTTCATTTTTCATTTTTCATTTCTCAGGTTCTTTTTCTTTGTATTTTCTCTTTCGTCGTTTATTTCTCATTTCTCAAACTCCTTTTCTTTAGTTGGTTCGTAGCTTTCTGCGCTTTCGACTTTTGGGTAGCAATTTGGTTTGTAATAATAATAATAATAATAATAATAATAATAATAATAATAATAATAATAATAATAATCTTGTGTCACTTGTAGAATTATTCGTACTAAAACCTTTATATATATATATATATATATATATATATATATATATATATATATATATATATATATATATATATATATATATATATATATATATATATATATATATATATATATATATATATATATGTGTGTGTGTGTGTGTATATATATATATATATATATATATATATATATATATATATATATATATATATATATATATATATATATATATATATATATATATATATATATATATATATATATATATATATATATATATAAGTAGACAATTTTAGGACACGTAATTTTAAAACTCCCTCCTTCCACGCCCGTACATACTCACGCCCACAAACATGCCTTCACACTCCCCTCTAAAAAAAAAAAAGGGAAAGGGGGCGTCGACCCCCCCGCCCCACTCTACCCACTTCCTTTCAGCGGCCTCGGAGAAACGGCTTTTGAGAAAGCCGGGAGGCGGAATCGAAAAGCCGTGTTGGGCTTATCCAGGTCCCATTAAAATTCGCCCCCTATTTTCACGACGTATTCCCCAGTCCATTTACCGGTTAAGGGGCCGCTGTGGCCCCCTCTTTTGCCCCTTCCTCTTCCCCCTTCCTCTGTATTCCACCCTCAGCCCCTCTGTAATGGCCTGAAATGGAGTTTTTTTTTTTTTTTTTTTGAGCCACCGTAGAAAATATTTTTTGGAATTTATTTTTCCTCGCGCGTCGCTTCGGCCGAATTATGGTCGTTCGGGAGTTTCAGAATTATTCGGTGTTATTATAATCCAATAATTGTTTTTTTTAAATAATTCTATATAATGAAAAATAATTGAATCTACTGTAGGTTAATTTTTTTTCTTCATAATGAAAAATAATTGAATCTAAGTTCAATCATTTTTTTGCTACGTGATTCTACATAATAAAAAATAATTGAATCTAGCCTCAGTTATTTTTCTTCTAATGTTTCTACATAATAAAAAAAATAATTAGATTCATTTATTTTTCTTCTAATATAATTCAGCATAATGAGAAATAATTGAATCTAGCTTCAGTTATTTTTCCATATAATTCTACGTAATTAAAAATAAGTGAATCTATCTGCAGTTATTTTTTTATATAATTCCACATAATGAGAATCTAGCTGCAATTATTTTTTTACATAATTAAAAATTGTTGAATCTAGCTTCAGTTATTTTTTTACATAATTTAAAATGGTTGAATCTAGCTTCAATTATTTTTTTACATAGTTAAAAATTGTTGAATCTAGCTCTAATTAATTTTTTATATAATTTAAAATTACTGAATCTAGCTTGAATTTTTTTACATAATTAAAAATTGCTGAATGTAGTCTCAGTTATTTTTTCTGCATAATTCTACATAAATAAAATGGAGTGAATCTTGATTTAGCTAATTTTTCTTTTACATAATTCTACACAAGGAAAAATAATTTAATATAGCTTCAGTTATATTTTAATAATTCTGCATAATGAAAAATTATTGAAACTACCTTCCGTTATTTTTTCATCATTGGTAAATTATTTGACAAATTTTTATCATTTTTGAAATTATTAATTTTTTAAGTTATTAACTGAAATAGTTACTTGATACTACTTCCTTAAATGCATATTTAATTTCTCTCTCTCTCTCTCTCTCTCTCTCTCTCTCTCTCTCTGAGATATTTTTGTACAAAATTCTTAACAGCAGAAAACGAGAATTATTTGAAGAAATATAGAACAGAAACCATAATTTAAACAAAAAATCTCTCTCTCTCTCTCTCTCTCTCTCTCTCTCTCTCTCTCTCTCTCTCTCTCTCTCTCTCTCTCTCTCTTATGCTCCCCAATTCACGCCTTTTAAGATATATAAAATTCACAAAATTCCCCGAAGTCAAAGCATATTATAACTGTACCTTAATCTCCCTTAATCGCCAAACTCCCCGGAGGAACCATCTGCCCTGAACTCGAGATCTCTGACCCAAGTTGACCCAAGTTACAAGTGCTCTCGCCGCTGACCGAATCAACAGATGTCAGGAACGCTTGTGGTACGATTTGCAAACTTGGATCGTTGGTGGCAATAGCTTAGAGAAGGCTTAGGGGAAAGTCTCTGGCTTTCCTCAGAGAAAGTATTGTATTTTACTTTCTTTAGAGAAAGTTTTGTCCGTTGCTTTCTTTAGAGAAAGTTTTGTCTGTTGCTTTCTTTAGAGAAAGTTTTGTCTGTTGCTTTCTTTAGAGAAAGTTTTGTCTTGCTTTCTTTAGAGAAAGTTTTGTCTTTTACTTTCTTTAGAGAAAGTTTTGTCTCTTGCTTTCTTTAGAGAAAGTTTTGTCTCGCTTTCTTTAGAGAAAGTTTTGTCTTTTGCTTTCTTTAGAGAAAGTTTTGTCTTTTGCTTTCTTTAGAGAAAGTTTTGTCTTACTTTCTTTAATGAAAGCGAAGTCCAGTTTTCATTAAAGAAAGTTTCGTGCTATGCTTTCATTAAAGAGAGCTTCGTAAAGAAAGGTTTGTCTTTGGCTTTCACTAAAGAAAGTTGTCTTTGGCTTTTATTAAAGAAACTTTAGTCATATGTCTTATACTTTCATTAAAGAAATTTTCCTCTTTTACTTTCTTTAAAGATAGTTCCATTTTTTGCTTTCTTTAATTTAGAAAGAAATGTCTTTTGCTCTCATTAGAGAAAGTGACGTCTTTTCCTTTCCTTAAAGATACGTCTTCGTGTTTTGCTTTCTTATTATAAAAAGTCTCTGGCTTTCATTAAAAATAGTTTCCTTATATAATATATATATATATACTCGTATATATATATATATATATATATATATATATATATATATATATATATATATATATATTTGTGTGTAGTTCTTTCAAGAATTCCACCTTGCTTTCTCACCACCAAACCTAAGCCTTTTCTCCAAGCACAAGCAAGCAAAAAAATACAAAAAAGAAAATAAAAGAAAGCATCTTTTGACAAAACACGAACACATAACCCATTGTCCCTTTAAACTTGGGCGACAATTCCTTCAGCTCAAGAATGAACAAAGTGGGCCTGTTGTTCCATTGTACCAGAACCTTCTCGCTTTTGACACTCAATATAGAACACTCTTTGAAGGCTGCAGTTGCTGTAGCTGCTGGGTGTGTATGTGTATGTTTATGTGTATGTGTGTGTGTGTAAGTGTGTATATATACACAGAGACACC
>NC_089785.1:24460206-24490206 GCF_040412425.1 Macrobrachium rosenbergii | reverse complement strand
CTCTCTCTCTCTCTCTCTCTCTCTCTCTCTCTCTCTCTCTCTCTCTCTCTCTCTCTCTCCCCCGAGAAAAAGCCCCACACGATTAATGCATTTCAACTAAGAAATAAATGTTTTTCCCTCTCTCTCTCTCTCTCTCTCTCTCTCTCTCTCTCTCTCTCTCTCTCACCCCTGTATTGTAACGAGTAGTGAATGAGATATTGGTCAGAGAGAATTAAAGTTTTAAGATAAAAATACAAAAATACTAATCACATCTACTTCTGCTGCCCATAAGTACTGGGTTTGACTCCCTTCCTAATTATAATTATAATTATGATCCGAGTGTAATTTATTTTTATGGTCAGTGAAATTAATAAATCGTTCTAATTTCTGCGTATAATATTGGTGAATTCATTTACCTATTTGAGAATAAAATTTTAGCAATATTGCTAAGTTTATTCACTTATTTGAGAATTACAAATTTTAGCAATATTGCTAAATTTATTCACTTATTTGAGAATTACAAATTTTAGCAATATTACTGAAGTTATTCACTTATTTGAAAATTAAAAACTTTAGCAAAATTGCTGAAGTTATTCTCTTATCTGAGAATTAAAAATTTTAGCAATATTACTAAAGTTATTCAGTTAATAGAGAATTAAAAATTTTTAAAATATTGCTAATTTTATTCACTTATTTGAGAATCAAATTTTAGCAAAATTGCTGAAGTTATTCACTTACTTTGAGAATTAAAAATTCAGCAATATTGCTGTAGTTATTCACTTATTTGAGAATTAAAAATTCAGCAATATTGCTGAAGTTATTCACCTATTTGATAATAAAATTTTAGCAAAATTGCTAAAGCTATTCACTTATTCGTGAGTTTAAAAATTCTATCTAGTTTATAGTCCATGTTGAAGCACTTACGTCCCCCGTCATACAAATTAGGTCAATTGTCTTCTGACCTAAAAAAAATACATATTTAAAAAAATTAAACATCAAATTACGTATTAATGAAACACGAACACAATAAAATGGTGTGTGCATTGCGCGTCACACTTTTCATTATGCAAATTGCTTGTGGCAATTTGGGCTCGTGGACAAATCACCGAATATTAATATTCTCCGGTTCATTTTTCAGAACGGACTCATATAAGCTGATTTGTGGAGCCAATTTGCTCTCGTGTGAATGAATGAGTTGGTATCTCTCTCTCTCTCTCTCTCTCTCTCTCTCTCTCTCTCTCTCTCTCTCTCTCTCTCTTACACACCAATAGTTTTATTAATCACTGTTTAGCATCTAGTCAATTATCTTGTTTCATCCAATTTTTACCAAATATTCTCTCTCTCTCTCTCTCTCTCTCTCTCTCTCTCTCTCTCTCTCTCTCTCTCTCTCTCTCTCTCTCACACACACACACACACACATAAACACCAATAGTTTTATTATTGGCTGTTTAGTATCTAGTCAATTATCTTGTGTCATCCAATTTTTACTAAATATTCTCTCTCTCTCTCTCTCTCTCTCTCTCTCTCTCTCTCTCTCTCTCTCTCTCTCTCTCTCTCTCTCTCTCTCTCTCGTGTCAAATTAAAAATTTCCTGCATTAGCAAATATGCCAGAGTAATGAAAAGCATATCAATTATTTTCTGTTATGATTTTTTTATAGACAGGAAAAGATTCTAATTGAATTTTGAAAATCGTCTTGTTTACATTTTATAATGTGAATTAACAGGGTCAGTTTTTTATATATATATATATATATATATATATATATATATATATATATATATATATATATATATATATATATATATATATATATATATATATAATGAACTGTACCTAACAAAATTTAAAGGAGTCAAGTTTGCAACATTGCAAATAACGAGCTGACTTTTGTCTAAGTAAAATTATTATTATTATTATTATTATTATTATTATTATTATTATTATTATTATTATTGAACATCTGACAACGCTAATCACAAGCAAAGCTTAAATTTATAATTATCATATTATTATTATTATTATTATTATTATTATTATTATTATTATTATTATTATTATTATTATTATTATTATTATTATTATTATGACAGAACATCTGACACCACTAACCTCTAACAAACCCAAAATTCTCAACTGACAAACGACCACAAATTCCGACACTTCTATTTATGGAATTGGGAAAATTACCCACTAATTACAGCCAATAATTACAGCCGCGTCTCTCTGTCATGCTTTATGCAAATGAGCTGAATAATTACGATGTCTCGCTCGCCATCCCAGTGAAATTACGATGCCACTTCGAAGGCTGAATTCGACGTTGTCACGCAAGCAGTGGTAAGCTACATGATATAGATGGGGGTTCTCGTTTGGGCTTTTGCTTGCGAGATAGAATTAGAGATGAAATAAAAGGGTTGTTTTTGGGTGTCATTTGGGTTTTTGTTTTTGAAATAAAAGCAAAAATATGAATATTGGCGTTGGCGTTGGTTGTAATTCCGGCTTTTGTTTGTGAAAATAAAAGCAAAACGAAAAATAAAAGCAAGACAAAAATAAAAGCGTTGTCATGCAATCGTTGACATGCTAAAAGATAAGATTAATTTCCTTTATTAAAAAAAGCAAAGAAATAAATAAAAGAAAAAAAAAGCTTATCAACATGACTTTCCTTTTACACGAAAACAATAAACAAAAGAACAAAAGCGTAGGATCAGTGACACAGTCACCACGTTCCTCTGGCTACAGTTTCCGTCGTTTAGATGTGGTTGAAAACAAAAGCCTGATAATTCTGTTTTGTAGCTTTTTTTTTATTTTTGTTGTTTCGCTTTTGTTTGAGGTTACTTTTCCTGTTGTTTTTTCCGTTTATTGTTTCGGGGTTTGTTAGTGAATTGAGCGACCGAAAAAGAATGTATATATATATATATATATATATATATATATATATATATATATATATATATATATATATATTTATATATATATATATATATATATATATATATATATATATATATATCTGTGCTTGCATTCATGCATATAAAATTGCAACATGCAAGCAAGCAGTGAGTCCAGTTGACTTGCAAGGTAAACAAACCAATACATAATTACAAATAAACTTTCTCAAACATCAAAACATCCGTCCGTGAGAGCTGAAGGGAAAAAACATCACACACACATCACACATCATTCCCCCACCCCACCCCTACAGACAGCCCCCCGCCCCAAAAGGAAAAAACATTTCCAAACATCAAGAGACGCCCACGATCGACCTTGTCAAAGAAAAACAATTCTATTTTTATTTATTTTTTTTATTTATCATTATTTTATTTTTTTTTTATTGCAGACCACATCACGGAACATCAGGGGAAATGTTCGATCGTTTCTCCCTTTCTGACCGCGTGTTCACGTGACTCTGATGTGTCGTTATGTTGTGCCGTGCGCACCATTATCGAAGTAATGACATGTTGTAGAGTTTGCTTTGTAGACTGACGTCTTTTGCGTTTTTACGGGTGCGTGAATTGTCAAACAAGGTTTAACATAGCAAACACTGAGAAATAAAGAAGTAAATATATATATATATATATATATATATATATATATATATATATATATATATATATATATATATATATATATATATATATAATTGACAGTTTACAGTGAACTCGAGATTCCTCACATCTTGATTACTTGAAATTTCTCTACGAAATTAATGAATCTCTCTCTCTCTCTCTCTCTCTCTCTCTCTCTCTCTCTCTCTCTCTCTCTCTCTCTCTCTCATACTCCTTATGATGTTTTGTGTTCAATAGTTCCACATTATTATTATTATCATTATTATTATTATTATTATTATTATTATTATTATTATTATTATTATTATTTTATGCATTATATATAGATATATACATAAAAATAAATGTTTAAAACCAACTAAAGCTTTCAAGATCGTTCACTCATGGTTCAATTATCTCACCCAAAAAAATAAAGCTTTAATTAATATACCTAAAAAAAATTAAATATCCACTGACGGTAAATCATAATTTAGTAAATATAAAAAATATCAAATATAAAATTAAAGCTATATTAAGTTTAACTGAATCCTAAAACCCTGACTTGGAACGTGAACTAGAAAAAAATTATTATAAAAAAATATTAAAGCCATATCAGCTAGCAATTACAAACACTCAAGGGTTGTAGATGTTTTTCCACCAAAACAGCAAAAAAAAAATAAAATAAAAAACACACATGAGTCTGTTTTTGATACGATGATATCCTCAGGTTAAAAAAAAAAACTATTTTTACCTGCAACTAAAAAAAATAAATAAATGAAAAAAACTCGGTCATTATCTCGTCACAGTATGAAAAAAAAAAACACAGGTAAGACTGGTGCGATTATACACTTTTATAGAAGAGGAGTTAATTAAAAAAATATATGTGAATGGCTTTTTTTTTTAGAAAAAAATATTCTGGAAATTCTGTGAATTTTTTTTAATTCTGTTTTATGGATATTTGAAAGATAGGTAAGATTTAATTATTGTTTTTTTAATCCTGAAAATATATGTATGTAATTATAAAAATAGATTTTTTTTAATTGCTTAGATATTTCGTTCATCGTTTGACATAAAAGTTTTAGCCAATCAGATCTGCTTTCAAGATTTTTGATTGAAATATAAAAAAAATAATAGAAATCTGTATAAGGCTGTAATCAAAATTTAACCCAAAGCACATACACACACACACACACACACACACACACACACACACACACACACATTCCAGAATTTCCAAAATCTCTATTCCAGAATTTTCAAAATCTCTGTTTCTCAAAAAAAAAAAAAATAATAATAAAATCCAGCGCGGCCTTTTTTTCAATTAAGCTCTTTTCTATAATAGCATATAATCGCACCTGCCTTACCTGTGTTTTTTTTATACTGTAACGAGATAATGGTCTTTTTTTTTTTTTTTTTAGTTGCAGGCTACCTGGGAACTCATTAACTTCAGTGCCAGGTAAAAATAGTTTTTTCTTACCTGGGGATATAATCGTATCTAAAACAATCCTTTTTTTTTTGTTTTTTTTTGTTTGGGGAAAAAACATCTAAAACCCTCTGGGTGTTTGTAATTGCTACCTGATATGGCTTTAATTTTTTTGTATTTACTAATTTTTTTTATATTTCGTGTTTCAGGATTTTTTTTAAAGCGTTTGCGATAATGACTTTCCGTCAGTGGATATTTTTATTTAGGTTTTTAAATATATTAATTAGATTTTTTGGGGAGTTCAGATAATTGGGCCACGAACAAGAGTGACCTTGAGTGCTGTCGTTAGGTATAAACTATTATATATATATATATATATATATATATATATATATATATATATATATATATATATATATATATATATATATATATGTGTGTGTGTGTGTGTATGTATATATCAGCCATACCTCACCAACAAGACACACGAGATCGATCCCATGGGGAAAACAACACTGGCAACCGTTTCTTAAACAAAATTATCCATGATGCCTCTTTTAACTTAATTAGTGAATTTTGCAATTTCTCTCTAACTGACTGAGGTAGGTTTCATTTGCTCTCTCTCTCTCCTCTCTCTCTCTCTCTCTCTCTCTCTCTCTCTCTCTCTCTCTCTCTCTCTCTCTCTCTCTCTCTCATTAAAGGGATCATTTGGACTTTTAATGATCCTGGCATAGGCCATTCATATCTATCAAATGATTCCTCTCATATGGAGAGTGATTACTTTAAATGCAAAAAATGATAAATGACGATTCTATCATTTTTAACAAATGATAGAATTATGAACCACTTACTCTTTTATAAAGGAGATTAATAGCTTTTTCCATAACTCATTTCTAAAAGTTCTTGAAAAATAATGTAGTATTATTGAATACAGATGAAAAATAATGTGATATTATTGAATACAAATAAAAATAATGTGGTATTATTGAATACAAATAAAGATAATGCAGCGTTATTAAATACAAAAAATAATGTAGGTTTATTAAATACAAATAAAAATAATGTATTATTGAATATAAATAAAAAAATAATGTAGTATTATTGAATACAAATAAAAAATGTTGTAGTATTATTGAACACAAATAAAAAATAATGTAGCATCATTGAATACAAATAAAATAATGTATTATTGAATACAAATAATGCTGTATTTCATTTAGATTAGATTCCATGGGACGATTGTTGAAGAAATAATTCCATGCAAATATGAAGAGAGCTTTAAATGTCTTATTTTGTTGTTGTTTAAATTGACTGTTGTTTTTAATTACGTTTACAAATGTCAACAATATATATGTTGAAAACTACTGTTGGAATCTGATACTTATTAATGTGTGATAATATTCTCACTTAAAATTTTGCAATGCAAAATATAAATAATTAACATACCCAAGGTGACTGTGAGAGAATATGCATTTCAATTGTTTATTTTTATCAAGTGAATCTACTGTTTTATGCCTTTGAAGTGCCAAGTGCAATTCAGATACAATCACAAAGAGTTTTGCAGCTAAGATTATTTTTAATGTTTGGGAGTTGACATCACTTTTATATGGAATTGTGGAACTATATGAATTTGATTCTAACTGAGTTACTCTGTTTATGAAGAAGTTGTATTAATGCTAACTTGTCACGTTTTCTTTAAAATCGGTCATTAGTTTTATAATGACTCGTTTAATTACGACAACCCTTTGTCTAAAATGCTTCCTCACTTTTGTAATGATTTGTGTTACTCTAATAACTTCTACTGAGATTAAATAACGCTTCAGTAATAATTTGTGGAACTAGAATAACCTTTATCAGAATTGAATAATTATTTTTATAATAATTTGTGTAACTATAATAACTTGCTTAAATAATTCATCACTTTTATAGTAACTTGTAGAACTAAAATAATTTTGATCTAAATTGAATCATTTTTTTATAATAACTTGTGGAACTAAAATAATTTTGATCAAAACAGAATAATCATTTTTATAATACCTTGTGGAACTAAAATAATTTTATCAAAATTTAATAATTATTTTTATAACTTGTGGAACTAAAATAACTTTGATCAAATAAAGAAATTATTTTTATAATAACTTGTGGAACTTAAATAACTTTGATCAAAATTGAATCATTTTTATAATAATTTGTGGAATTTAAGTAACTTTGATCAAAATTCAGTCATAATTGTTATAATAATTTGTATAATTTTAATAATAATTTTTTTTTATTTCTTAATTCCTTTCCTTAAGTATATCTCTTCAACTTCATAACATAACCTTAAGTGTTATCAATTATTCTAATTAAACCGATTATCCAGGCCTGTGGAATTATAACTCACACTTTCTGTCGATTATAATTTTTCCCCCCTCAATGGCATTTGTCTCAAACATGATAATTTGGGAACAAATAGAGACCATTTAACTTCATCAACAAAGAAATTTACTGAGTAATTTTTCTCTCGGTAATTTGGTGGAAATTTATTTGATTGCTAGAGAAAATTACGGAGTTACGCGGTCATTTAATGAATCTTTCGAGATCGTTATTTTAATATAATTTTACTTGGTCGCCTGAGAAAATATATTGTGATATTATTTCGAGTTTAGTTTATATTTTACATCATAATTTGTGGGGCGGGGGGTTAAAACAACCTTTTTGTTTATCAGAATTATCATAATTTGGGGGGTAAAACAAATCATTTTTTATCAAAATTTTCTTTTTTTTTTTTGGTAAAACAACCTTTTTGTTCATCAAAACTATCATATTTTTGGGAAGGAAAACAAACTTTTTGTTTATCAAAATTTTCTTCTTCTTTTGTGGGTAAAACAACACTTTTGCTTAACCGAATTATCATAATTTTTGGGGAGTAAAACATTTTTCTTATCAAAATTATCATATTTTTGGGGGAGTAAAACAACATTTTTGTTTATCAAAACAATTAAATTCTTTTGATTTCTTAGCATAAAACAACTGGATTGTCTTTATATTTTTTTATTTTTAGTTCATATCTAACATCACATTTTTTGGGGACAAAACATTTTTGTTTACCTAACCAACTGAATCGTTCACTCAGCGTCGTCACTATAAGTCCTCATTTCTTCTTTAGGTTAATTTTAGCCTTACCTCCCCAAATTCTAACCCAATCAGAATTCGGGAGGACCCACTGCCCAAAATGTTTCCAGACATTTGCACCCGTGAATTTTAATTTCTGATTTGCACTGGAATCCCAGAGAGAGAGAGAGAGAGAGAGAGAGAGAGAGAGAGAGAGAGAGAGAGAGAGAGAGAGAGAGAGAGAGAGGTGCCTGCACGGAATGCCAATGTAACCTGAGGAATAACTCTCAGAGACCGGAAGTGCACACACACATACACACATACACACACAAACATATAAACACAAATGATCATAGACTACATTGGAAAATATATATTATATATATATATATATATATATATATATATATATATATATATATATATATATATATATATATATATATATATATATATATACCGTGCTCTATTGTTTGCAGTCTCGCTCAATTAATTGCAAGCAATCTCTCCTGCAAAATTGTCGTGTGGATTAGGGCTGTCCAACCTGGACACTGCTTGAATTCACGAGAGAAAGAAAACATTCTGTTCACGCAGGTAGGGCCAATAAACGTGTTTGTGATGTACTGACTTGGATTGAAGTGAACATTAACATGCGTTGTACCTAGATTCGTGCACAAACACACACACACATACACACACACACACACACACACACACACACATATATATATATATATATATATATATATATATATATATATATATATATATATATATATATATATATATATATATATATATATATTATATGCTGAACAGCTTGTAATACTCTCTTCGAAATCATTATAAACCTTGCTGCACTCGAGTGGAGTTCATTGGTAAATATCGTTCTTTTGTGCGCCCTGACCCAGAGCGATTCTGTTATGTTTTCATAAAATATTACTTTAGATTCTAGAGAAAACATTATTTGATTATTCTGACCACATTTCTGATTATCAGATTGTTTGGTTAAGATCATTTACCATTTAATTTTGGTAAAAAGTAAGCACAGAATTAGGCTATAATGTTATTTATATAAATTCCCATCAGTGCGTGAAAGTAAATTGGCTGATTACAAAAAATTAAAGAAATTTAAGAAGGGGTCCTCACTTCTAATAACTAACATACCTCCGAAGAAAAGGTACACGATTAGAAATAACTAATGTGGAAAGGGGTTTTCACTAGAAAATAATATTGCTTCACAGAAGAAATGTCATTTCACCCTTGTGTTCAAATGTACATCAGTATAACCAGCATGTTTATACTTCTACAGGAAGATATTTCCATCAGAGATAAACTTTCACTGCAGAAAACAATTTAGATTCAGTAAAAAATAATATGTTTGCACAGAAGAAATGTCATTTCACCCTTGTGTTAAAATTTACATCAGTATAACCAGAATATTCGCATTTACAGTACAGGCAGACCTTTCCATCAGATATAAACCTTCATCGCAAAATGGCAATTTAGAGAGACAAACGCCTTTTCATTTTGGAAATGAGCCTGGAATGGAAATAAGCACTCATCTACAGGACGGGGGTACAGTATAAATGGTGAAAAATACCTTTTCGGTACCGAAAGAACTCCTGTCCTGTCAAAGACCATTTTGTCGTGTTTGATCGGACCAGTGACAGTAGCCCCCAAAATTTTCAGGTGAATGCTGATGACCCGGGAGTAGAGTTTGTCACAAAGGGTATTTATGCCTTTCTTGGGATAGATTTGCATCGCTGCTGCCGCACGGGGAATACGTTCTCTCTCTCTCTCTCTCTCTCTCTCTCTCTCTCTCTCTCTCTCTCTCTCTCTCTCTCTCTCTCATCACTTATTCTGGTTATTTGTAGGATTGTATTTTGTAAGTATATATATATATATATATATATATATATATATATATATATATATATATATATATATATATATATATATATATAGTGTGTGTGTGTGTGTATTTTTTGTATAATATAATCAAAAAAGGGTGTATGCATTATCCCCTATCACCAAAAGAAGACAAAGTTGTATGGTGACAGCCATACATAATGTATACTATGCAAATACTTCGTAGACAATAATACATATTTCATCAATAGCCTATAGGCTATAGACTCTAGCCAATATTTCCTTATCTCCTTTGCTCCTCTGTCCCGAAATAGTTAACCCCCTCCCGCCCCTGCCCCCCAATGTGGCCATAACCCTTCTACCTTATTGGGTCCCTTAAACAGTGATTCTTGCGTCTGAGATTTAGTGCAAATTGTCTGCAGTTTTTTTTTTCCCTCAGTCCATCGTATTGGTAATAGTCTGCCATCAGGTTTTTTATAAGTTTTATTTTTATTCTGTTTTTTTTATAAGGATTTGTTTTTTGTGTTTTGTTTGTTGTTTATGTTTTATGGGGTTTATATTTTAATTATTTGTTATTAATATTTTATTTTTGTCAAGAGGTTTCATATTTCATTCGGATTTGGTGTTTTTGTTTCATATTTTAGTTGTTTTGTTTGTTTTATTATTTGTTGTTTTTTGTTTCTTATTTATTTGTGTTTGTAATTCATTTGTTTGTTGTTTATATTTGATTTGCATTCATGTATTCATTTATATTTTTTAAATAAGTTTTATATTTATTCTAGTTTTTTCGCAGGCGTCTTTCATTTCCTATTCGGATTTATATTTTTATATTTTATTTTTCATCTATATTTTATTCATTTATATTTTATTAATTTATATTTCATTGTTTTATGACTTCTTTTCGTTTTTGTATGTGAAGATAAGGACAAATTGAATCATACGAACTGATAATAATAATAATAATAATAATAATAATAATAATAATAATAATAATAATAATAATAATATAACAACATGAGACCCTATAACTTCCTACTATCATCAGATCCAATTCAACACGAAGATTGCCCCATAAACACCCTCTCTCTCTCTCTCTCTCTCTCTCTCTCTCTCTCTCTCTCTCTCTCTCTCTCTCTCTCTCTCTCTCACCAAAACATTTACACGTCAGAGAAAAACAGGAATTCAGGTGTTTCTGTTCTACTTTCTGTTCCCTCGTATTTATTTATCTCTCTCTCTCTCTCTCTCTCTCTCTCTCTCTCTCTCTCTCTCTCTCTCTCTCTCTCTCTCTCTCTCTCTCTCGGCTTTATTCTAGTCTGTTACCTCTATCCATAAGGATTTTCAGCTGAAGATTTAAAAAAAAATTCACACAAACTGGTGGCCGACTGGCTTTTTGCCAGCACGGGCTCTTGCCCAGAGATTTACAGTCAACATTTTAAGATCAAAATGGCTTGATATGGACCCCTGGACTCTCGGAAACCAATCAGGAAACTGGTATATGCCTTGGGTTAAATCCTCGGTTTTAGAGAGAAACATATATTTATTAGATACAGGTGGTGAGTCTGAGGTCCAGCCTAGATTTTTGAAACAGGTTGGGTTTGATCTTCGAGGATTTTGTACTTTCTATGTATTCAGAGGGATGGAGAAGACGCATGTAGTGAGATTCTGTTGAGAGAGAGAGAGAGAGAGAGAGAGAGGGAGAGAGAGAAAGAGAGAGAGAGAGAGAGAGAAAGGCTACTGATACCATCTTCACACAATAGTTTCCATAGTGGTGATTATTTTGAGTAAGGGTAGCAATGAGTTGCTGGTGGGTTTTTCAAGGCAGGTTAAGTCTTTTACATTGATTGATGGCAGAGGAATATGTTTAATGTTATATATATATATATATATATATATATATATATATATATATATATATATATATATATATGCCCACATACCCCCAGTCATTACATGACTATGCAACAACTGTAAACAATTATAAAATCCTTCTCAGAACCTCCACTAAAACCGCCCCTCCCCCCAAAAAAAGCAGAGAAAAGTAAAAAAAAAATAATAAAAACTGTCAGAAAAAAACCTGAATCTGAATATGACAGATGATGATGTTGGCCTGAGCAAGCACGAGCTGGTAGAGTGAGTCTGAATGAATAACAGTTTCGGCAGAAACAAAAATTAAAACTTCATTTTATAAAGCGGAGAGGAAACCATTAATTCACATTAAAATGCAATAAGCAGCAAGGGGAGAGGTTTACACTTGTTTGGGGGGGCGGGGGGTGTGGGTGGTGGAGTCGGCTGAAGGGGGCGCAGTGCCTGGAAAAATGTGCTTCTCTGCAGCGCTGGGAAGTTTTTCATTGTGCAGAGATTCGTCTGCGTCTGAGAGTACTTGGGAATGTACAGTATGTGCATGTGTTATACTTACATACACACACATATACACACACACACACTTACACACCCGAAAACAATGGCGCAAGCGTCTCAAAACTGTTGAAACTACGAATGACTATGGTCTTTAATTGATATTTTTTGCTTTCTTTTATCACATGAAATTTACGAGAGAACGCCAAGACTTATTCTATGTGTTTATGTCGAAAAAGAAAAATATGTAAATGTATGTATATATGTATATATTATATATACACATACATATATATATACACACACACCATACTCTTGATTCATATCAGAGTTTTGTGTGGCCCTCCCCCCCAAAAAAAAACTCACACATTCTCATTGAAACCTAAGATCGAAATGGAGCCGAGGCGAAGACATCCGCTGCGCTGCAAGAGAGAGAGAGAGAGAGAGAGAGAGAGAGAGAGAGAGACTCCCGATGCAAATGGAGGTTTACGGATGTTAATGAGGGCCGAAGCTTCTCCGGATTCCGCTTTATTGGAGCCGACCGAGGAAGGAAGGAAGTGGATCCTTCGTCCTTCGCTCGGAGACATTAGCATGATATTCGGGATCTTGTCTTTGTGGATTTGATGTTGTTGTTGTTATTATTATTATTATTATTATTGTTATTATTATTATTATTATTATTTGGGTTTTGTTATTAGCATTGTTTCCAAATTTTTGGTATGGATTATTTTCTTAATTTATACTGATTCGCCAACCAGTAGTTTTTGTACAAGGAGTTTTAAAGTGAAGTTCTCAGATCAGTTTGTATACACACACATATATATATACACCCTACGTCAAATACACTCACACACTCCATCTCACACCCTCAATACACAGAGATGTATCATTTTACAAATGCTAACCCTTTCCACACACCCGTTTCTCTCATGCAATACAATATTCCCTCCCGGACCTACGCTTCAAAAATACCATTCATTTTCCGTTGCTCAAAATCATTTTGCCCGGAATATCTCGGACGCTGAATGGACAGAAAAGGGGAAAAGAATCTCTGTCGTAGAATAAATCCCTTGGAGGTGTTGTGTTTGATGTTTAGCCTTTGTTGGGCGACGGAATAAATCTCGATTTTGATAGTTTTTTGTTAAATAAATCCCTTAAAAACTGCCGAGGCTAGAGGGCTGCAAATTGGTATGTTGGTCATCCACCCTCCAATCATCAAACATACCAAATTGCAGCCCTCTAGCCTCAGTAGTTTTGATTTTATTTAAGATTAAAGTTAGCCATGATCGTGCGTCTGGCACCGCCATAGGAGCCAACACCACAGGCCACACCACCGGGCCGCGGCTGAAAGGTTCATACAGTATTATATGCCTGTTTTGAATAAATCCTAGTGCTCAGTTTAAAGGAAATTTCTTTAAATATCTTGACAGGACTCTCAATAGGAACTGTATTATGAACGTCGGTAATTGCGGTTGAATAAACCTCGGTAACCGCTTTAAATCAGTCCTCGGTAATCGCGGTCGAATGAGCCTCGGTCAGTGTGAAAAAAAACTCAGCAGTCGCTGTGAAATAAACGTCAGTAACCCAGGTGAAAATAACCTCGGTTCTCGCGGTGAACTAAGCCTCAGTAATCGCGGTGACTTAACGAGAAATATCATTAAGCATTGTTTCAAAAGCATTACATTTTTTGCATTCTTTAAAATTGCCTTTATGGAAAGAATCAGTGAAAAATGTGTTGTTTTCTTGATTTCATCCGTCAAAAATATTCCGACACCCTTATTGATAAAAGTGAATTGTGTGATGTAAATTGTAAACAATTGTGGTTGAAATACAAAGTTTCATGGAATCAACAAAAAGAGTTACTATTTTGGCTTACTGTGTTTTTCTTGCAAGGTCAAAATAAGTCAAGCAGCTGACACGATTATGAGGAAAATGTCATAGATTTAACACACAGAAGCACATACACACACTCACACAAACACACATACACACACACACACACACACACACTGTCAACCATACGCAACTTCCCAAAGAAGTATTTCCAAACGAAAAATTACTTTGGGACTGGCGTATATTTTTAGCTTCACTCCCACCCTAGGAGAGAGAGAGAGAGAGAGAGAGAGAGAGAGAGAGAGAGAGAGAGAGAGAGAGCTCCCACATCCAAGAAATTGGCTTTATCCTTTATTGGTAGAATTAGTCAGGTGGCACCACTTCAAACTCCAGAAAATATGATATTGACACCTGCCGCCATTACGTATGGTGGCAACCAACCACGTTTTTCCTCTTCTGCCCAAGAAATGTTGGAAACAACGAAATACCAAATAGAAAAAAATAGAAATAAGTCTTTTGGGTGACAAGCCAATACCTCCCTAGTTGGTGGTGTTGCTGAGTTTTGCTGGCACTTATTGTTTTATTTTTTATTTTCTCTTTTCTTTTCTTTCTTTCATCCTCACAGCCCTTCCAGAGCCCTGGCTACTTGAATATCCCCCCCACTTCTCCCCCCGCTTCACAACTCTTCCAACTAGACATAAGATTTTATCCCATTCCCTTCAGAATTGGAAATCAAACTTCCTTGCCTCCATATACCATTGACAAAAGAGGTGGAGTCTTCAGAGTGGCTCTGCTCCAGTGAACAAGCGATTCCGGAGGGATCCTTGGATGTTCTCAAACGTTTCTCTGAGGATTTCATTATCATCTAATATATTTTGCTCTTTATTATTTTTATTTATTTATTTATTTATTTATTGTCTGAAGCGTTTCTCAAAGGATTCCATCATGACCTAATATGTTTTATGTCTTGATATATATATTTTTTTTTTTGTCTAAAATATTCCTCTGATGATCCCATTATCTTGTGATGTATTCTATATTCTTTTTTTACATTTACTTTGCTGTCCCAAACGTTCCTCGGAGGATTTCATTATCATCTAATCCATATCTTCCTCTGTCAAACTTATTTTACAGTCAATTTTCTTTTTCTTAAAATTCTCAGTTCTAGATCGTAACCTTTCTTTTGTTTTCCTCAATTCCTCTCCATCTAACTTTCCTTTCTTCCAAGTGTCGTTTCTATGGGTAAACCTTTTAGATATTGTCTAAAAATTCTTTCTCTCCCCTTCGCCTGTCTTGAGACTGAAATAAATTTCAATTTCAGACGTTAACTTTCCCTTCTTAATGGATCTGGACGAGAGAGGGGAATCTTCAGACTGAACGTATCGAAGAATTCTTGATATGGGCGTTTGTTTCTTTGGCTGTTCTTGAAATCATTTTTGTTTACAAAGTTGATGTCGTGGTTTGAGACTGATTTCATTAGCTGTAAGAAACAGTTGATTAAGTCAGTCTGTGTACCTAGAATAAGACTGAGCTCATTTGTGGTTAGCTGGTCAGTGAAAATTGAGAGTTAAATTTGTGTGAGGCCTGTGAAGAATGAGACTGAAACTTGCGTAGGAAGTTGCTTTTAGTTTTCTGTAAAAGAAAACTGTTGTGACGGCTTTGTGTGTCCGTCCTCAAGTCTTAAAAACTACTGTGGCTAGAGGGCTACATTCAATTCAATTCAGCTCCATTGCAATTACCACCATAGGCAACGGTTTACCAGCAATCCGATAATTGCTCCGGCAGCCAACGGAGGAAGATATATCTGCCATAACGGTGCAATTAGCACAACGGGTAGTAGAATAGAAAGCCCTAATAAGCTATCTACGAATTACCGGCGAATCCACACAATAGGATTCTCGACCTATTTATCGCCCGCTCCCGAATTGACGCGGGTCCCGTTATCCTATCCGCCGCCCCCCACCCCCCACCGTGAATAGGATTCCTGTAGGAATTCCTCTAATTCCTACTGAAGTCTCTCTGAATGGGGACCTCTGTAGAGTGTATGGTAATTCGAAGTGTACACTGTAGGCATTTACTTTGAAAGGTTCCCCTTCGTCGCTTCTCTCTTCCTCGGGACCCTAGCTGCTGCGACGCCTTCCGTTCCTTTTACTGTTCTTCCGTTCGTATCCTCGTTCTTCCATCTGACGTTAGTCGGCGCTTTCCTGACGATTGTTGCATAGTGCAATTTTCAAAAGGCTTTTCTTCTGTTGCACTTTTCAAACCTTTATACTCTGTTATATGTTATCTCCTCAATGGCTTCGAAATAAAGTCGAAACCGGTCAGGACCTACACCCCGTCCCTTATTTTTCACCTGTGGTTATGTGTGATGAATGAATTACGTACAAAAGTGATAATAATCATCTCATATATATATATATATATATATATATATATATATATATATATATATATATATATATATATATATATATATATATATATATATATATATATATATATATATATATATATATATATATATATATATTAAAATACATGCTAAACACCCCCATCCCCAAAAATTCATACCTGCAAAACCATGAATAAATAACATACGCCAGCCACGTACAATGAACGTCAAAAGTAAAACCCCACTCGGTTAAAAATGTTGCCATCGCGTGGGGAGCCATATTTTCCCCAGAAACCCGCGTTTCCAGTTTTCTTCTGCAACATTAATGTCTCTCTCTCTCTCTCTCTCTCTCTCTCTCTCTCTCTCTCTCTCTCTCTCTCTCTCTCTCTCTCTCTGTGTTTCCAGAACAGAGTTCTCGTGGGAAGATGAAATGGCAAAGACCATTAATTCCATTAAGAGCAGTTTTATTAGCAGTAAAAAATTGTTTTTTATGTTTTATTTCTTTTTATTCTCTCTCTCTCTGGTGATTCTTTCCTGAAATATCATCGTCTGTGGAGCTGAGTTATTGTCTGGGAATTATCATTTCGTTTTCGTCCGAGTAGATTCCTTTTTTTAGTAAAAATTATTGGGTTTTGTTCTTCATGGGGCAAAAAGGTAATAATGAAATTTTTTTCTTCATGAGGACAAAAGATAATTATAGGTCAAATAACAGTAATAAATAATTTCTCTTTTGATTCTTCATGAGGACAAAAAAAAATAATTATATTCTTCATTAGGTCAAAAACCAATAAAAAATAATTTCTCATTTGATTCTTCATGAGGACAAAAAATAATTCTATTTTTCATTACATCAAAAAATTATAACAAATAATTTCTCATTTGATTCTTCATGAAGCCAAAAAATCATCATTGAGTTTTATTCTGAACGAGGTAAAAAAAAAAATTTACATTTTATCCCTCATGGTAACAAAAAATAATTAGATTTTATTCTTCATAAGGTAAAAAAAATGTGTACATTTTATATTCTCCGTTGGGGAAAAACTATCAAATGTTGTATAGTTCATGAAGAGAAACAATAATTATTGAATTGTATTCTTGATGGGGGGCAAAGAAAAATAATTATCAAATTTCATTCTTCATACGAACAAAAAATAATAATGAAATTCTATTCTTCATGAGGACAATAAAACTACTTTGCTCATTTTACCTCTTATATGAAACAAGATCATTGCAGAGCAAAACACACACACACACACACACACACACACACACACACACATATATATATATATATATATATATATATATATATATATATATATATATATATATATATATATATATATATATACATATACATATATATGCATATACATATTATGTTATTGGTATTTCTAAAGTTATATACACTTGATATTTTCCTCCAATGAAAACCTCGCCAATGGAGTAAGTTGTTTTTTATCATCTCCTGCGTTGTACCACCTTTTTTTCCAGTTCTGTAACATTTTTTTTTATTACTGAAAGGTTCGACACCACAGGTAAATTGGAAACTGAATTGTATATTCTCATATGGATTTTTAAAAAGCTCGTCTCTCAGTTAGTCAGTTTTTTATATCTGAGAAAGATGTCAAGAATTTGTCATTCTCTAATTTTTCAATGCTTTTATTTTTTGTACCTTTCATTTGAATGTTGGTTGCGAACGGATATCAAATATGAATTGGGAATTTTGTCCGGTGTATAGATGATTTTTCACATTTAAAAGATTTTGAATCTAATTTTTTAACAACTTTTAATATTTGAAAGACTTTGAATGTATTTTTTTTGACAACTTTTCATATTTGAAAGATTTTGAGTGTAATTTTTTAAACTAATTTTCAATATTTAAGAGTTTTGAATGTAATTTTTTAACAACTTTACATATTTAAAAGATTCTGAATGTAATTTCTGAACTACTTATCATATGTGATTTTGCATTTACGAGGAATATAATCTGAAGTCATCTGTTTATTATTTTGCCCAGTACTCATGAACAAAAAAAAAAAACATTATTTACATCGCCAACAATAAAGTTCAATAACATACACGTATTTGCCATCGACCACGGAAAGTTAAAACTAATTATTGTCATTTTGACCAAAATGCTTTTTGTATTTTTTTTGTTGGGGGTGGTATTTGGGGGGAGGGGGGGGTTATCAAGCAGTGAAATGTCTTTTTCAAAGCGTAATGCCCCGTGTAATTACTTGTAATCATTCATGGCCCGCGGTAATTGCTTTTCGTGTTAATGGTTTTCTTTTTAGGTTACTCGCGTATTTTGGCGTTTGTCACCTTGCACAAACTTTTGTTGTCGGTTTGTGCGAAGTGTCACAAACTTGTTTCGTTGGTTTGTTTGTTATTTTCCTGTTTTGTTTGTGCTTTGTGTTTGTTGGTTGTGCATTTATCCATACACTTACACTTTTTAGTTTTCTGTAAAAGAAAACTATTGTCTGTCCGTCCGCACTTTTTTCTTTCCGACCTCAGATCTCAAAAACTGCTGAGGCTAGAGGGCTGCAAATTGATATGTCGATCATCCTCCCTCCAGTCATCAAACATACCAAATTGCAGCCTTCTAGCCTCAGTAATTTTGATCTTATTTAACGTTAAAGTTAGTCATAATCGTGCTTCTGGCAACGCTATAGAATAGGCCACCACCGGGCCGTGGTTAAAGTTTAATGGGCCGCGGTTCATACAGCATTATACCGAGACCACCGAAAGATAGATCTGTTTTCGGTGGCCTTGATTGTACGATGTAGCGGCTGTACAGAAAACTCGATTGCGCCGAAGAAACTTCGGTGCATGTTTTACTGTTTTTTTTTTATTTTCAGCAATTTTATATATTTCTGCTTTTATAATGTTCGCTTCGTTTTATTTATCTTTCTCAAAACACAATCTTCCACAAATATACATACTTATATTTGTTGTTATATGTATATTTTATACTTATAATAATACAAACATAGAAGTATATTTCAGTATATTTATTCAGCAGGAAACATATACTTTAACCCCACGTCAAGAATATAAACAATAATATTCACTTTCTTATCTGTAATCCACACGAGCTGTGTGTATTTTTAGGTTGTTCCAATAATATCAAGGCTAATATTCACTTGTGTACATTTTATCCCACACAAAGCACACTTTACATTAATAAAATTAATGTGAACACAGCCAGTTATAAATTTTGTATCTCTCATTCACAAGAAATGTTTATACTTTTAGGTAGTTCCAATAATATCAAGGCTAATATTCACTTAGGTATATTTGCTTCCTCTAATTCAAAAGATGTGTATTTTAGGCAGTTCCAATAATGTCAAGGTTAATATTCACTTAGGTATATTTTCTCTCTCTAATTCACAAGAAGTTTGTTTACTTTTAGACAGTTCCAATAACATCAAGGCTAATATTCACTTGGGTATATTTGATTTGATCAAAAACAACTCATTAAAGCTCGCACCACCAAAGTAAACACACCCAATTATAAACATAGCACTACAACAGTGCCACGTAACACTATACTCTCCCTCGGCACATCTCATGCCCACCTGGGGCACTGGGGTATGTAGTGTTGCCATTGCTCAAACTCTCGGGGCTCCATGGGGCATTAAATTGTCGCGTTCACTCACTCAATAAAGCATAACTTTACCACCAGAATTTTAGATGTGACGTCATTATTCTCCGGCGGTGTTCACGCTCGAGTGGTGATGCCATGGTGATGAAGATGATGATGATTGATGGTGAAAATGACGGTGATTGTGGTGATTGTATCTCTGTTCGTGTCAGTTATATTTTGGCAATCATTCCTACCTCTAGTCTGAAAATTTTGGTTTATTTTTCGTTTTCATTCGCGTGCTGTTTTTTTTTTATTTTTTTTTTTTATTTTTTGTAATCTCTTGCAATTTCGTTTACTTCTTTTATTTATGTTTGTTTCATTATTCCAACTTGCTGGTGTCCTTTGATTGGTAATTGTTAACATTAATTAATAGCTTTTATATATTGAAGCCTTATTTATATATATATATATATATATATATATATATATATATATATATGTATATATATATATATTTATAGATATATATATATATATTTTTTCTTTTTTTTCTTTTTTTTCTATTCGAGCGGCGCCATTTTTCCTCTGTTGTTCATTAATTCATTTCTTTTACTTATATTTACTTAATTTTTCCCACATACTGTCATCTCTTTAGTTGTCTGTAAAAGAAAACTATTGTGCCGGCTCTGTGTCTGTACGTCCGCACTTTATTCTGTCCGCACTTTCTTCTTTCCGCACTTTGTCTGTCCGCCCTCAGATCTTAAAAACTACTGAACCTAGAGAGCTGCAATTTAATGTGTTGATTATCCACCCTTCAATCATCAAACATACCAAACTGCAGCCCTCTAGCCTCAGTAGTTTTTATTCTATTTAAGATTAAAGTCAGCCATAATCGTGCTTCTGGCAACGACATAGGACAAGCCACCACCGGGCCGTGGTTGAGATTCACGGGCCGCGGCTCACACAGCATTATACCGAGACCACCGAAAGATAGATCTGTTTTCGGTGGCCTCGATTATACGATGTAGCGGCTGTATGGAAAACTCGATTGCGCCGAAGAAACTTCGGCGAATTTTTTGCTTGTTTCTTATTTACCTTAATAATTTAATTACAAGTTATTTAATAATAATAACTTATATATATCGAGGCCTTACAAAACAGCAGATGAATGTTATAAATAAAAATATTCAAATTACTTTCTACATGAACTTCTGAACCTTCTCCTGTGGTCATCAGGATTCAGAATGTGAAATTATTCACATGGAAATGTGGCTGGGAAAACCATTATTTGATATGTCAAAGGTGAAGGGTTGAAAGGGCCGTTTTTTAGGTCAAAGGTCAAGGGTTTAAAGGGTCAGTAATTATCAGACACTGTTAAAATGAAAGAAAATAAAATAAGTGGTAGAAAACTCTATGATTCTCCATCACAGAATTGAACAAAAGTTTGAGATTTACTGAAATGTATTAAATTGAAAATATTAAATAAATCATAGGCCGACGGGGCTGGCAACTTAATGGACTTATCTAGCCAGTATCTAAACTAGACAGATATGTTCTGTAAAAGCAAATAGGTGGTAGAGTACTCCATGATTCTCCATCACAGAACTGAGTAATACTCAGAAATTTATTGAAATGTATTAAATTGAAAATATTGAATAAGTCATAGGCCGACGGAGCTGGCGACTTAATGCACTTATCTAGCCAGGAACTGAACTAGAAAGAAATACTCAATAAAAGCAAATAATTGTTACAGTACTCCATGATTCTCCATCACAGAATTGGCGAACAAACTCCGGGAAATGTATTGAAATGTATTCATTGCCCGCCGAAATATTCGTCAGTTGTGGGACCTTTTTTTTTTTCAAGGCTTTGTTAAAGCAACATGTGAAAGCAATTGCTTTGCAAATGTTTGTCTGTTTTGCGTATGTTTTTTTTTCTGGGGGTAAAACCTATGTTTTTTTTTTTTTTGTCTATATGTGAATTGCATGTCTGTGAAATAGGTAATAGTTTATCTCTCTCTCTCTCTCTCTCTCTCTCTCTCTCTCTCTCTCTCTCTCTCTCTCTGCAGGCATCTATTCAAAACCCACAGAGGCATAATTATGGTAACGAAGACATTTCTCTCTCTCTCTCTCTCTCTCTCTCTCTCTCTCTCTCTCTCTCTCTCTCTCTCTCTCTCTCTCTCTCTCTCTCTGCAGACACCTATTCAAAACCCACAGGAACATAATTATGGGTAGTATATGAATTGTAACCAAGACTTCTCTCTCTCTCTCTCTCTCTCTCTCTCTCTCTCTCTCTCTCTCTCTCTCTCTCTCTCTCTCTCTCTCTCTCTCTCTCTCTCTCTGACCCCAAACGTCGAGAGATCCCTAAGGCATAATAGCAAAGTCTGTTTATAATTCTGGTAAAAGGACTGGCGAATTTTATCTCAATTTTATGCATCGGCACAATTACAATGAAGAAACCCCACCATGCTTATTTCACTATATTTTACCTATACATATTTCACTATCATCATATTCATCATTTTCATTATCATTTTAGTTTCCTGTATCAATTTTGTTAATATATTACATTAATCTATTAACCTGCGGCAATACATTCATGTTCGAAAAAATAAAGGATAATATATATATATATATTATATACATATATACATACATGCATACATACATGATATATCCATACACACACACAGACACCTAGATCCACAACCTTGCATGCGAATATGATATAGGGAGCGAGTTTGCACAGCAACTTAGCAATATCTCCCAGAGGAGGTGGAGGTGGAGGAGGAGGAGGAGGAGAATGTTTGAACACTGTTATCAACGCTGGCACACTGTGTGTACTTATTAGTCTCAGTCGCCGTGACTATCACGATGTAATTGTTGAATTACGCTGGGAATTACTCCCCTGGACGAGGAAGTTGCTTAACTGAGTCAGGAAGGAGCAAGGAAAGGTAGGAAGGTAGGAAGAAAGGAGGAAGAAAGGAAGGAATAGAAGGAAGGGGCGATTATTCCAAGCTGAGACAGAGAGTCGTTTTATGCCACCGTCTTGCCAGATAGGACGACGATGCTTCAGTGATGTGTATATCATCTCTCTCTCTCTCTCTCTCTCTCTCTCTCTCTCTCTCTCTCTCTCTCTCTCTCTCTCTCTATCCAGACATCTGTTCAGAACCGACAGAGGCATAATCGTGGTTAGCATGGGAATCGTAACCAAGACTCTTCTGCTCTCTCTCTCTCTCTCTCTCTCTCTCTCTCTCTCTCTCTCTCTCTCAAAAAGACATAACAAAAAATGGAAAAAAGAAAGACAAAATGAAAAAAAATAAAGAAAACGTACAAAGCAAATTCGAAAAGACGATTACAGCTCGTAAAAGAGGCGTGCTGTAACGCTGTAATTCCATTATTTCAGAACTCAGCGTTTTTTCTTTCCTCGACTCCTGTAAGTGGAAAAAATTTCTCCTGAGAATTTCGTAACTTTTTATTAGTTTTCTGTAAAAGAGAAATATTGGTGCCGGCTTTCTCTGTCCGTCTGCGCTTTTTTCTGTCCGCACTTTTTCTGTCCGCCCTCAGATCTTAAAAACTACTGAGGCTAGAGGGCTGCAAATTGCTATGTTGATCATCCACCCTCCAATCATCAAACATACCAAATTGCAGCCCTCTAGCCTCAGCAGTTTTTATTCTATCTAAGTTTAAAGTTAGCCATGATCGTGCGTCTGGCAGCGCTGTAAGACAGGCCACTCAGATCAGGGCTTCCCGAAGGCATTAGCACAGAGAGGCATATATTTCAATTTGGGTTTTAATATTTGGCTGGCATTTATATTTATTTATCAATTGTAATATTCTTTGGAAGCTTGAATTTCAAGTCAGTGGCCTCTGTGGTGGGCTTGTCTTATATGGATAAGGTTCATCTTCTGAATAATAATAATAATAATAATAATAATAATAATAAGTTCATAAATGACAGTTAGAAGCGAAGAATTGTATCGTGATTTTTCAAGAAATCAATATCGCAGCCAAAACTAATGACCCGGTTTGACCCAATTTCACCCAGTTTGACTGATTTCTTTTAGGCCTATGGTGAGTGTTCAAAAATGGCCCACCCCCCTTCTCTATTTTTAGGAGGTTTAGACCAAATTTCACCCATTTTGACTAATGGTTTTAGGCCTGTGTGAAGTGTTTTAAAAATTGCCTCCCAATCTCTCTACTTTGCAGAGGGATCTAATGTCCCAGGTTGACCCAATATCACCCAACTTGACTGATGGCTTTGAGGCCTATGACAAGTGTTTAAAAATGGCCCACCCCCTTTTCTCCATTTTTAGGTGGGCGGTGGGTGGGTGGGCGGGGCAGGCCTTCTGGTAAACTTTACCACTTTGTGCAAGTTCCTAAGTTTAGCGAGATGGTTAGGAGACCTCTTTCCGAATACAAAAGGAAAGAGCTACGAACTTTACTAAGGAGGATCTGTCAGTGTCGACGGGAGAGGTGGCAGCCATCGAGGAGAGAGAGAGAGAGAGAGAGAGAGAGAGAGAGAGAGAGAGAGAGAGAGAGAGAGGGGAGGGAGAGAGAGTATTTGTTGAAGACTATAGAGTTAGACTCATTGTTCTTTATACTTCAAGAGAAAGTTTTGACTCTGGAATTTTTTCGTTCAGTCAGTAACAATGAAAAAGTTTAGACACTGATATAATGAATGAGTTATAGGCAGGTGTAATGACTGTTAAAGAAATGTTAAGAATTGATAGGGCTTTGTTGATATGCCTAAGAAATAAAAAAATAAAATATTGGAAAACAATTGTTCGTTCCTTTATTGAACAAAGGACGAAGTCTTTGTTGAAATAGTAAATATATATATATATATATATATATATATATATATATATATATATATATATATATATATATATATATATATATATATATAATAAAAGTTGGAGAAACAGTACTTAAAGTCGAAAGACACCTCGCAAAAAAGAATCACTTGAGAAACACCACTAAAACTTTGTAAGTTTCGTCACGGCCCTCAAAAACATGGTATCATTCCCAGCCCAGGGGGAGGGCGGAGAACTTCCTCTCCCCCCCCTTTTTGTGGAGGGGGCAGGGGGCGGGGAACCTTATAAGACATATATATATATATATATATATATATATATATATATATATATATATATATATATATATATATATATATATATATATATATATATATATATATATATATATATATATATATATATGATGAATCTCATGTTGATGAGTGCTTGTTAATGCTGGTCGAATCGTACCCTCGTCAATGAAGTTGGGCACTGGGTATTTTGCGTGTTGGGTGTTCAGTGTCGATTGGGTATTAGTGATGTCGTGACTGCTGATTTAAATTCTCTCTCTCTCTCTCTCTCTCTCTCTCTCTCTCTCTCTCTCTCTTATGTGTATATATATATATATATATATATACACATAATTTCTTCCCTCTTCTTCTTCTTCTTCTTCTTCTTCTTCTCCTTCCCCTTCGTCTTCTCCTTCTTCTTCGTCTTCTTCTTCCCTTCCTTCTCCTTCTCCTTATTCTTCTTCTTCTTCTTCTTCTTCTTCTTCTTCTTCTTCTTCTTCGTCTTCTTCTTCTCCTTCTTATCCTTCTTCTTCCTCTCGTAATCTGACTCGCATCCGCTCAACGAGGCGATTAAGAGAAAACACCCTTTCAAAATAAAATCCCTATTTAAACCTTCCTGCCGTAATTCGCTCATATTAAGTAAAAGATACGACGTTCTGTTTGACAGTCGCAAGATATACTCGCTTTAAAATCTCTGGCGACCAGGTGCTTAATTTTGAGGTGAGGGGGGGAGGGGTGAGGGTTGTATTTGGGCAGGGGGTTGTAGGGAGAGGGGTGGGGGAGGTGTGACCCACCTGAGAAATAAGCTTTTGTGAAACGAATTCTGCTAATTAGGTCTGGCAAGGTTGTCTGTCCGTCCGAACTTTATTCTGTCCGCCCTCAGATCTTCAAAACTACTGAGGCTAGAGGGCTGCAAATTGGTGTGTTGATCATCCGCCTTCCAGTCATCAAACATACCGAATTGCAGCCCTCTAGCCTCAGTAGTTTTTATTCTATTCAAGGTTAAATTCGGCCATAATCGTGCGTCTGGCAACACCGCATTATACCGAGACCACCGTAAGATAGATCTGTTTTTGGTGGCCTTGATTATACGCTGTACAGAAAACTCGATTGCGCCGAAGAAACTGTTTTTACTTGTTTTTTTTTTTATTAATTTAATTTAATTATTTACTTTTGGTTCTGTTTGACTATTATTTTGAGTTTGTGTGTTTGTTTGTTGGTTGGTTAGCAGGAAAGGACAATGGCTATTCAGATCTTCTTTCAGTGCTGTAAATCTAAGTCTCTCTCTCTCTCTCTCTCTCTCTCTCTCTCTCTCTCTCTCTCTCTCTCTCTCTCTCTCTCTCTCTCTCTCTCCTTTGTGATATAAGTAGAAAAACTGAATTTAATTTCCTAGACAGCGGTACACATAGCAGACTACTGGAGAATCTCTCTCTCTCTCTCTCTCTCTCTCTCTCTCTCTCTCTCTCTCTCTCTCTCTCTCTCTCTCTCTCTTAATAAATAGAAAATAGTTACCCGTGTGATTATGGTAATTAAAAGATATCAAATTGAATGTCTGTGGTCGTGGTACACTGACCAGACTCTCTCTCTCTCTCTCTCTCTCTCTCTCTCTCTCTCTCTCTCTCTCTCTCTCTCTCTCTCTCTCTCTCTCTCTCTCCCAACTGACGCAACTCTAAACTGATGTCGAAAACCTCCATTCATCATGAAAACCATTGACAAAGCCTGAATTATACATTACATTGCAAACTCCCACCGTCCGTTCCATTGTTCGCGTCCCGGGTAGAACTTGTTGAACACAGCGAGAGACTTAATTCAATAACGTCCCGCCTAATTCATCAGCCGTCTACTGTAAACTCATTCCTCCAACTCAATCCTCAGTGGTGTCGTCGGTTCTCTCGTTCCCCAGACAATGGGGAAAGTTCCACTGAGGAATTGTGCAGTTATACAACAATGGGCTGTTTAAGTTATTATTTTTTTTTTTTATTATTTATTGGGCTTCTCATTTTGGGACAAATAAGTCTCGGGCAGTGAGGGGATTGATTGATCGATTTGTGGATACTAAAACTGGTGACACAGTGGTAGTTATTATAGGAGTTTGAGAATCATAAATATATATATATATATATATATATATATATATATATATATATATATATATATATATATATATATATATATATATATATATATGAGTGAGTGTATTCTGAAATTGGGATTTTAATTATCTTTCAAAACATGTCTTCTTAATTTATATTAGAATTCCTAATTCCTACATACCTAAATATAATATTGATAAGGATATTCCCAAAATTTAAAATTATATTTTTTTATTATTATTTAGTGACATCGCCCAGTAATCATTTATGATAGAATATATAATCATTTCTCAAATATTATGGCGATTAAAAACTGCTAGTATACCAGTCTTGCTCGTGGGAATGATATTGTGATTAAGAAATGTACTTGATGTGACAATTTTCACATCAAGAAATTACTTGCAGTAATTTTCTCTCTCTCTCTCTCTCTCTCTCTCTCTCTCTCTCTCTCTCTCTCTCTCTCTCTCTCTCTCTCTCTCTCTCTCTCAGGCCAAGGATACACTTCTTCGTCTTCTTCTTCCTACTCCTCTTCTCTCTCTCTCTCTCTCTCTCTCTCTCTCTCTCTCTCTCTCTCTCTCTCTCTCTCTCAGGCCAAGGACACACTTCTTCCTCCTCCTCCTACTCTTCTTCTCTCTCTCTCTCTCTCTCTCTCTCTCTGTCTCTCTTGGGCCAAGGACACACTTCCTCCTCCTCCTCCTCCTCCTCCTCCTCCTCCTCCTCCTCCTCCTCCTCCTCCCGTTGTGTTTTATTACAGCTGTATTTTCAGCCTGTAATTGGCCCCAGGTGGAAAATAAGCTGTCAGCGGCGGGGTCTGGTCCCCCCCACTGGGACTATTGGGCTGACTCTCTTATAAAATATGACAATGTATAGTTTTTCTCACTTTCTCTTTTTTTTTTTCTTTGTACCTCTACGCATTTCTGTGTTCTCCTGTTCGTATTTCAGGGTTTACGAGTGTCCTTTGGGGATTTGTAGAGTGTGTGTGTGTGTGTGTGTGTGTATGTGTGTGTTTGTGCTTTGTCCTGAATGTCCTTTTGGTAAATTTAATTCAGTTGGTATGTGTGCATGTCTGGGTGTACTTATTCATGGTCTTTTGTTAATTACTGTGTGTGTGCGCGCGTGTGTGTGTGTGTGTGTGTGTGTGTACGCATGCTAGATTTTAATGTATGATTATTATTCAGATGTCCTTGTCTCTCTCAATATTTTTTTTTTTGTTAGGTATTTCAATATCAGCCTCTTCAAAAAAGATTTCTGCTTTAGCCATACAAGAAGTAAGAGAGAGAGAGAGAGAGAGAGAGAGAGAGAGAGAGATTTTATATATATATATATATATATATATATATATATATATATATATATATATATATTTATATATATATATATATATATATATATATATATATATATATATATATGTATAAATTGAGCTCAGAAAAAATCAAGATTATGTAGATTTGTTAAACGCTCTGAAATGCATCTTTAGAGTTTTATTTTTATATTTTTTATTTATTTTTTATTGAGGTTCTTATAGATAATTCCAAGATTATGGCTGTGATAAAAAAGATGTTCACTTTTTCTGTCACGAGGAAATATATATATATATATATATATATATATATATATATATATATATATATATATATATATATATGTAAAGGCTCGCGAAGGTGACCTTTGAAAAGTTGGGTCAGCTATTCGCAGGGTCCATTTTCACTACACGCGGCAGATAGGAAACTGCTGAAACATTCGCATACCACAAGGGTCGAAGAAACCACCTTGGTGACAAGACACGGGTTGGGAAATGCGTTTTCAGCAAAGAACGTTCTAGAAGCTGAACCAGTTACAAAATCCAGTTTTTGAAGGATGCTTCTTAACAATGTATGGTGTGTACGTGTACTTCGTGACGCCTTGAAATACAGAGGCGTGTCTTGCCGAACTTTGACCTCGAATGATGTCATACAAAAGTACGTTCGTTCGTGCGTTACATAATGAATATAATGGGAGGAACCGTTGTTCGAATTGGACTTGTGAGATCCGATTCATGTGTGTCTGAAGATGTGAGTGATTTTTCACATGGAGACTGTCCCAGAGGACTTGTGGAGTGAGTAAGAATTCATATACGTTTTTAGACTTTTGTTTTTCAGAACTGTGAACACACGGTATCTCCTGTGACAGTGGAAGATGTGTTTCTGCAATTTTTTACATTTTATGATTTTTAATGTGACGTTTCTTTTTTCACAGGTATTTCTGTTCCACTCCATTCCTATTCCTTTTTCCTCTCTCCCTCCTACGAGGATGAGAGTGGTATGACATTTGAGATGACCTGGTTTAATTGATTGACGTGTTCATGTTTTGACAGATGAGTTATTTTCTGTAATTGGGGGTTTATGATTTTGGAGCATTATTTCCTTAGAAGATTTTCTGATAGTTATGTGAAACATTGGATTTCATTTTTCGTAAGTTTTTAAGAAGTTATTTTTCGTTGATTTTTGTCAATAAAGGGTTTTAGTTTTGTACTTAGTATCTCATTCCAGTAGTCCTTAGATTTTAGTTAGGGAAAGATATAACTTACGATGCCGGCTCACGTTACTGCTATCACACAATGTCTCGGAATAAGCGAGATCAAACCTCTGTTCATAAAACAGAGACTTAAATCAAGTATAGGCTCAGAAATGGCCGTTACATATATATATATATATATATATATATATATATATATATATATATATATTATATATAT
>NC_089785.1:24437706-24457706 GCF_040412425.1 Macrobrachium rosenbergii | reverse complement strand
AAGGATTGTGCAAATAACTGTCAGTTGTTTGATCTGCCAAGCAGTTAAATTATATCCCTTTCTGTAGAATGTTCTTTTTCAGACTGAATTATTCAACTGAATCATTTAGTATTGGAAGAGATAACTCCTGCAGATATATTCATTTTTAAAGGGTTTTATGTAGGGAATGTAGAATACGTCAGGAGGCCATCTTAACTGAGGTCATCATAGTGTTGAGATATATAAAAGTTTTTTTTATATATTTTTATATATTTTTTTTATTTTTGCCAAATTCTTAAGTGTATGATTATATCAGTGTGGCTGTTTTAGAATATGTCTGTGTTTATATATATATATATATATATATATATATATATATATATATATATATATATATATATATATATATATATATATATATATATATTGGTCTCATGATTATTGTTCGCCAATATAGTTACTTATTTCTTCATTTATATTTTATTATTCATTTACAGCGAGTGTCATCTCTCTCTCTCTCTCTCTCTCTCTCTCTCTCTCTCTCTCTCTCTCTACGTCTCACTATTTGTGCCTTTTTTTGTAATTATAAAAATAAAAATAAGGTAACTCTATAATAATTTATTTAATAATCTGTTTGTTTATTTTCATTTTTATCACCTATTTATCTATTCAATTCATTAATTTTCCTTATTTATTTATTTCTCTGAAGCGTGACTACCAAAAAAAAAAATACCTGAATATTTTATACGATTCGCAAAAGCAGAAACGTGAAACATCTCTGATAATTGCATCTTTGATCATTCCTGACCTCAAGATTTATAACAGCTCAGAATGCAATCATTTATTCATTCAGTCCCATAAATTTCTAGCTCTGAATTCAATCATTCAGTCCTATAAATGATTTCTAGCGGAGAATCCAATCATTCAGTCATTCGGTTCCATAAATGATTGCTAGCTCAGAATTCAGCCATTCAGTCCCATAAATGATTTCTAGCTCTGAATTCAATCATTCAGTCCCATAAATGATTTCTAGCTCTGAATTCAATCATCCAGTCCCATAAATGATTTCCAGCTCAGAATTCAATCATTCAGTCATTCAGCCTCATAACTGATTTCCAGCTCAGTACCATAAATCAGAATTCAGCAATTCAATCATTCAGTCCCATAAATGATTTCTAGCTCAGAATTCAATCATTCAATCATTCAGTCCCATAAATGATTCGTAGCTCAGAATTCAAGCATTCAGTCATTCACTCCCATAAATGTCTAGCTCAGAATTCAATCATTCAGTCATTCACTCCCATAAATTTCTAGCTCTGAAATCAATCATTCAAGCATTCAGTCCCATAAATGATTCCTAGCTCAGAATTCAATCACTCGGTCATTCAGTCCCATAAATGATTTCTAGCTCAGAAGCCTTGTGCCAATGTCTGCTTCTGGGAAATGGTCGGCTATCTAATGATTTGTTTGTCTGTGGCCTAATGGAGTCCTCTCCAACTTCCTCAAACTGGAGAGTTGATTAAACATGTTTTTTTTATTTTCGAAAAACTGTTTTCTTGGTAATTAGACAGTGGGAGGTTTAATTGTTTTGACTGGGTGACTGTTTGCAGTTTTTTTGTTATCATTTAATACACCTCTGAGTGATTTATCTGAGGTGGAGTAAACTGGTTGGTTGGGTGTTTTGTGTGGGAATAATGGAAGGTGTATTTGTTGTCAGATAATTGAATGTGTATTTGATATCAAACAATGGCATGTGTATTTGTTCTCAAATGCTGCAGGAGTTAGTTGGAATATCACTCTTGTTGAAATGTTTTTAGGTAACATTGATGCAATACTTTGTATTGGTATACACGAGCTGGCCTACTCTCTCTCTCTCTCTCTCTCTCTCTCTCTCTCTCTCTCTCTCTCTCTCTCTCTCTCTCTCTCTCGTACACAAACACACATGGTTCCCATGCCCTCATCTGCTTCATTTTGAAAACCCTCTGCAAAATATCTCTCTCTCTCTCTCTCTCTCTCTCTCTCTCTCTCTCTCTCTGCCCGGAAAAGAGTGAAGTGGTCATTAGGGGGCCAAGAATTAACCACTTCTTTTTTGTGCCAACGCTGCGGAATCTATTCACGCCTCTAGAATCCATGATGCCTTTTCTCGAACCTTTCCTCACTAGTCAATAAACCTCCTCTCTCCCTCCTTTCTCCTCCCCCTCCCTACAGACTACTACTCCTCCTCCTCCTTCTCCTCTCTCTTCCCATTCCTCAAACGTCACCACATTCCTCTGGTCTGTGAATGGTGAGAGATGGATGTCATGAAGGCTATTTATATTGCTCTGTGATGGAACTTTGTTTACATAAACACACCTTTCTCTGTCACTTATGACGTTTGTTTTTGGTCAAGTTGGTCCTTTACTTTGGCACCGTCCTAGAGTTTGTTATTTGTTACATTTTTTAGTTTTCTGTGCAAGGAAACTATCGTGCCGGCTTTGTCTGTCCGTCCGCACTTTATTTTGTCCGCACTTTTTCTGTCCGTCCTCAGATCTTGAAAACTACTGAGGCTAGAGGGCTGCAAAATGGTATGTTGATCATCCACCCTCCAATCATCAAACATACCAAGTTGCAGCCCTCTAGCCTCAGTAGTTTTTATTTTATTTAGGGTTAAAGTTAGCCTTGATCGTGCTTCTGGCAACGATATAGGATAGGCTACCATCGGTCCATAGTTAAAGTTTCATGGGCCGCGGCTCATACAGCATTATACCGAGACCACCGAAAGATAGACCTGTTTTCGGTGGCCTTGATTATAAACTGCACAGTAAACTCTATTGCTCCGAAGAAACTTCGGCGCATTACTTACTTGTTTCCTTTTGATAATTCGGTTTACCTGTGCCAAATTTACCTGAACAAAAAAACCCTTCTTTTTAATATTCGTCTTTGTCGAATTATCAAAAACCTGAAGGGGAATTCGGTTGGAAAAGTTGTCCAATAAAGTTGTCTGACAGGTGTGCAATTTTCAAAGGAGTTAAAGAAAGTCTGGACGAAATGAATATAATCATTTTACCAGTTTTCAAAGATGATTTATTATTAGTCAAAGGGATACAATTATTTGAATCATTTTCAGTAATGTGGTATCGGATTTAATCATTTTAACAATTTTCAATAATGCTGTATTATTAGTGGAAGAGATTAAATGATTTTAATAATTTTCAGTAATGTGGTATTGGATATAAAATTTTTACAATTTTCAATAATGTATTAATGGTCAAAGGGATAAAAAAATAATTTTAACAATTTTCAGTAATGCGGTATTGGAGATAATAATTTTAACAATTTTCAGTAATGATTTACTATTATTCAATGGATGAAAAAATCATTTGAATAATTTTCAATGATGTTTTATTATTAGTAAAAGGGCTGAAAAAATTATTTGAATAATTTTCAGTAATGATTTATTATTAGTCAAGGGCGGAAAAAATTATTTGAATAATTTTCAGTAATGATTTATTATTAGTCAAGGGCTGAAAAAAATTATTTGCATAATTTTCAATAACGTTGCATTATTAGTCAAGGGCTGAAGAAATTATATGAGCAATTTGCAATAATGATTTATTATAAGTCAAGTGCTGAATAAATCATTTGAATGATTTTAACTAATGTGGCATTGCTTCTCAAAAGCCGAACAGAATAACGTCTAACCATTTTCAGATTTCACCCAAATCTTTTCCGCTGCTTGAAATACAACAAGGTCATTTCTTCTTTACAAAACGAACAAGATTTTAGTTTAAACACGAAGAGAAGGCGACTGGCGAATGGGAAATCGTTTCATAAATCGCATAAAGCATCATTATTCATTATGGATTTCGTTCCGGCGGCTTCTTAGTTATGTAAATATTTTGTGGCAGCGTTTTCATATTGGGAAATTATTAGTTCGAGTTCCTTGGTGTACTTTGACCTTTGTAAGAGGTCGAAGGTCAAGGGGCTGAGTGAGTTTTGATTTTTTATAAATATATTCGTGCGTTTTGTGTGTGTGTGTCTCTCTCTCTCTCTCTCTCTCTCTCTCTCTCTCTCTCTCTCTCTCTCTCTCTTTATATATATTTATACACACATTTATAATATATATATACACACATACATACATAAACACACACGCACAAAAATAACCCCCCCCAAAAAAAAAAAACATGCAGGTTTCAGTCAGTCCCGCGTCCCGCTGAAACTAACACCCCCGCCCCCGCCCCCCTCCCCGGCCCCCGTGCGAATCCATCCCAGGGACGCGTTCCCCCCAAAAAAATTGGGGTCAGAATGGAAACTGGAGTCTCAGTTGTAACAATGCACGAGGAACCATTTTCTATTTTTTTTTTTTAGAGAGAGAGAGAGGGGGGGGGCGACGTCCCTGAATTTAAAAGTGTGAAGAATATAACGTTTCACGTTAGAGGAGAAGTGTCAAAAGGTCGTGTGTCCTTTCTGATATTCGAAAGGTGATGGTTTCTTGTAAAGTGTATGTCTGAAGTAAGAAGTATTATTATTATTATTATTATTATTATTATTATTATTATTATTATTATTATTATTATTATAAATACTGACAAACTGTCAACGCCTTTCAGTTACTTCTAATTACCCCCTGAAGGAACCACCAAAAATTTTTGTTAAAAATCTGGAATTACACTTTACGGAAAACCAGAATCGAAAATCCAATCACCGCGCAATACGATGTTCCTTTTGTTTTCCTCTCCCCGTTTCCAAGAAACCAATTGTCTAACTCACTCCCTAAATATTTCCAGACTCTGTTTCCGAGAAACCAATTGTCTAACTCTCCTCCTAAACATTTCTGACTATTCTGACTTCCGGGGAAAAATTCCGCGAATAAAAATAAAAAAATTGTAAATACCTTTTCTGATCAGTACTTGAAGAGTTTTCAGAATCCGGACAGGGGACTGAATAGGTTAATTGCTGTTAATAACGGCTTCGTTTCATTAGCACCGATTTACCATCAGGTAACGGAATGGAAATCCCTCAGTTGAATGGATTGGGAGAAAGTTGTGGGGTTTGGGAACTCCAGTCAATGGAGAATCTTGGAATTTCGCGTCGACACGGATGGGATATTGCAATAATTCATTTCATGTGCATGACTGCCATTATATTGAATACAGAATTCGCTCATAGGATGCAGATAAATTCATTGGAGAACTCAGTTATTTTAAAATTAATTAACTTAGATATGTTGCTCAATAATATCTCTTTGTCACTGGGCGATAAGTAAAGGCCTAATTAATGACAAGTGAATTACAGAAGCGAATTGTACCTGGTAATTGTCTAAAATTACTTGGGATTACTGGATGGCTAATTACAGGAATATATAGAATGAAAATAGGCCTGTGAATATTCTATTTTTAGAGACATTTTTCAGTACTTTTTAAAGGTGTTATCAAAATGGTGAAACAAATCCACAGTTAAGTACATGTATTTCAAGATAAATCTGTACAGATAGCTCTCGAGAATCTGTACAGATTTATCTTGAAATACATGTATATACAGTGCATGTACTTAACTGTGGTTTTTGTTTCCCCAGAGATGTTTATTGATACTCGAGAGAGCCCAGGCTACAATAAAACATTTAGCTCTCTAGAAGATTTGAGTTACATAATTTCGAAATATGATTGTTAGAAATTGAAATGATTGTTGAGGTTGTAGGTTATGTTTTTTGTTATTGTTAAAGAGAGAGGGAGAGAGAGAGAGAGAGGAGAGAGAGAGAGAGAGAGAGAGATTGAGGAGAGAGAGATTGAGGAGATAGAGAGATTGAGGGAGAGAAAGAGAGAGAGAGAGAAATTGAGAGAGAGAGAGACATTGAAGGAGAGAGAGATTGAGGGAGAGAACGAGTGAGAGAGTGAGATTGAGGGAGAGAAAGAGGGAGAGAGAGCGAGAGACTGAGGTAGAGAGAGAGAGATTGAGGGAGAAAAAGAGTGAGAGAGAGAGAGAGAGATTGAAGGAGAGAGAGATTGAGGGAGAGAAAGAGAGACTGAGGTAGAGAGAGAGAGAGAGAGAGAGGCAAGTGGAAACAGAATGTTACAGAGTTGGTTCCCCAAAATGCCCAGGGATTCAGGAACCGCTCCGGAAACAAAATAAATAACAGATTTTGCCGCAGACGCCCTCTGGGAATCGCGACGCTGAAGAAGTGAGATCGTCCCCAATTGCAATGCCTCTCGTACTGGCTTGTACTTTGTCAGAATCTCTGGCTCTACGTCAGAGGTTTGGGGTTGAATAGGACTGACCTCTATACTGGCCCCCCCAAAAAAAATCCAGCTACCTAGCACTTAGTCATTTTTCAAGTCATATTCCCAAAACCAGTGGCTTTATTTTTAAATTTGCTGTGTCATAGGAACCTCAGAATTTCAAGCGAACAGTTCTTTTTTTTATAGTTTTATTTTATTTCTTCGTTGAGTTTTAGCTATTATTTTAATCGGTTTTAAATTTAATATGATAAATTTTGTAGTCAAATTTTTATCCAGTAAACCAGATTCTTATCAAATTCCTAATATTGTATATAATTCCTACGCTGGAATTCGTCTCAGAATTTATTCTAATTTCAATTATAAATCTATCTTGATATATTTTAGGTCCAAATCCTTACACAGTAAATAAAATTCTGATCCAATTCCTAATGGCCCTTATAATTCCAACGCCGCAATTCATCCCAGAATTTTTAATTATACCTTCAAATCAAATCCTTAATGTTCCCTCATAATTCCCACGCCGGAATTCGCCCCAGAATTTCATTCCGGAAACGCGAATTCAGTTTAGTAGAATCCTCCGCCCCGCGGCAAGCGTTTTGATTATGGCGACGAAATTCCTCGGAATAAACTCCGGGAAAGTCGAGTTTATTCCTCGACTCGAGGTCCAACTTCCCCCCCTCCCCCCTCCCCCCTCCCCAGGTCGACTCCTGAGGAAGGATGAGACTAAGAAGGTGGAGGATTATCTCAACTCGACTGGAGGCGGCCAGGAGGAGGAGGAGGTAGGAGGAGGCGTAGTAGGAGGAGAAGGGGGAGTTTCTTTGAGGCTTATTGAAGCTCGCAGAGTCTTACAGAGGCGACTGAAAGTTGAAAGGCATCAGGAGAAGGAGGAGGAGGGATTTTGGAGCCTCGGCGAGGTAGGAAGAGGGACCTCGCCCCCTCCCCTCCCCTACCCTCCCAAGGGAGAAGGGGAGGCTGTTGCTGCTACCTCTCGCTACCTGCCTCTCGAGGTAGCAAAAGTTCATTTTCCCCCGAATTATGGAGAGGCCAGGCGAGGCCAGGCCAAGAATTCCCTCTGCTGCTACTGGTGAGGTAAGGAGGAACGCGAGGTAAGGAGGAACGTGAGGTAAGGAAGAACAGATAAAGCAGATAAATTAAACAAATAAAGAAATAAATGAAAATGTTTATAAATAAGATATTAAAATACAAATTGAATTGCATTAGTGTTCGTATGCATATATCAACATTCCACCACCCCACAAAATAAATAGCAACGGCGGACCAAAAGAATTGTGACACCAAACTTGGCCAAATCGTCCCTTTTCCATAACAGGCCCTTGGGCCAGCCCCCTAAACCTCGAGATAAGGGGTCCCCTTAAACCAGTTTGCTACACTTTGATTGCGTAAGGCCTTCTTCTACGGGCTCCCTTTCCCACCCCCACCCCCGCCTCCTCCTCCATACCTTTAAAAGTTAGGACCATCAAAAGATTCCCAAAGTTTGGCCAGAGATGATAGGAGAGAGAGAGAGAGAGAGAGAGAGAGAGGTTTGTTTATTGTTTCTCCTTTGACTGTTATTTGATAGTCAGGTCTCAAATTCAACTTTTTTGTTATTGTTATTATTATTATTATTATTATTATTATTATTATTATTATTATTATTATTATTATTATGTGGTATTTTAATTGTATACACACACACACATATATATATAATGTATACACACACACATAAAACAAAATTTACACAAACATTGTAAAACATTACCAAGAATGATAATGATTACAAAACAAAATCCAATAACATTGCTGTCGCAAACATCTTCTGTATCATTATAATTGTATTCAGTAGCATATCATTTTATCAATATAATGATATTCAATAGCACTGATTTTATTCACAGTCATTATGAAAGATTACCAGGAATCGTCATAATGAATATTAAACAAGATTCAATGTTATTGGTCGTATTCTATATGAATAGGGTTCATCTTTCGAATAATAATAATAATAATAATAATAATAATAATAATAATAATAATAATAATAATAATAAATTATTCTTTGTGCTCGTATATATTATGATAAAATTACTTTCCTTTCTACTTATGTATATATATATATATATATATATATATATATATATATATATATATATATATATATACACATACACAATTTTATTCTTTTCAAATCACTAAATACTCTTGGAAATATGACAGTACCTGCTTAATTTACCCTCCTGTGGCCAATACAGTAAGCACTGCCGAAGAGTAATGAGGAATTCTGGGGAAAGGGGGGCCGCTTTGGGTGGGGGAGGGGGTTCGTTTGTGGCCCCATAAATTACTGATATGGAGCGGCGATGAGACACACTCTTCAATTTATGACTTAGTGAACGCAACTCGACGCGTCTATACAAGGAAAAATATTCGCCTGATATTCACTGGCACATTCGTTTGTGCGTTTGTGGTTTGTAGCGCGTTTGTTTGTGCTAATAAATCGCGGTTTATTGGAGTTGTGTTTGCTGATTTATTTGACGTATTAATAGAGTTTGTATCAGAGTTTTATGATGGGTTTTTTGGGGGCGTTTTGAAGCGAGTGTCTTGATTAGTTCAGAGAGCGGATTCGCTTGCGATTTCAAATCAAAATGTGAATCTCTGTGTTTGATTTTTGTTGTGTCATTAGAATATATATATGTATATGTATATATGTATATATATATATATATATATATATATATATATATATATATATATATATATATATATATATATATATATATATTGAGTAAAAAAAGTCACAATAATGCAATTGATAAACTGTATTTTTCAAGATACAGGAAAGTATAAAAAAATGATAAAATACAGTTTATCAGTTGCATTACTGTGGCTTCTTTTTACTCGTTATTTTCGATCACAATATAGTGATGCACCACAGATATATATATATATATATATATATATATATATATATATATATATATATATATATATATATAACAACGTACATTATCAAAATAGAAATATGAAACATTTAGAGATTAATTTAACTTGACAGCTGATATTATGTCAAATTAAGCACTTCAAATTATCTATCAAAAATAATGCATCTCAAAAGGCATATACATTTTTACAGTACAATAAAAAAAATCAATTTAAATATTGAAGACTTGTACGCGAATTGACCAGACAAATTCTTGGAGAATATCACCTCCAATTACAGACATTTTAAAGCCAGGCTTTTTAAAGCCTTCGTGTTGCACTTACGTAAAGCAGCGTGTAAAGTGCCGGGCTATTACATATATATTTCAGCGAGCTCGCAGGAGATAAGTTGCAGCAACTTTGTGAGTTAAGTTGCCCTAAACCGTTTCTTATTGGCCGGTGTTTTGCGGAAATAAATGACCGTCCGAGCCAGCAGAAGCGGCGAGTATTTCTCTCTCTCTCTCTCTCTCTCTCTCTCTCTCTCTCTCTCTCTCTCTCTCTCTCTCTCTCTTTTGGTAGCAAGAATTCTGTGTGTTTGAGGAGCCATGCCACTGTAGTAAAAGTGAAGAGTTGAATTTCGAAAGCTATTTTGGTCTTGAAATTATTATTATTATTATTATTATTATTATTATTATTATTATTATTATTATTATTATTATTTATTATTATGTCTTCTGTAGCTTCTTTCAAACGATGACCATATTCTTTGGGTTTGTTCCAAATGGGTATGGATTTGCTATCTTGAATAATAATAATAATAATAATAATAATAATAATAATAATAATAATAATAATAATAATAATAATAATAACAATATTCTGTAACATTCCACTGTATTCCCGTACTCACTTTCTCGAGAATTTCACACCAAATTACGTGAAATGGGGAAGCTCCCATTAATTTCTCATTAATTATATATCAAATTATGAATCTGTCATCTTCAGAAACGTCAAAATATGGAATACATATTATTAACGTTTAGTAGAACGTTTTCCTAGAGTCCTGTTACAAAGGTTTATAGATATATCTTTGTAGCTGCAGGTAAAAAAAAAAAGTTTCAAATTGATTTTTATTTTATTTATTTATTTATCTATTTTTTTTTAAAGGCGTGTCAGTAATATATACTGAAACTTCTTCCTAGAATCGTGTGAAAACTGTCCGCACTTTTTTCTGTCAGCACTTTTTCTGTCCGCACTTTTCTGTCCGCACTTTTCTGTCCGCACTTTTTTTCTGTCCGCACTTTTTTCTGTCCGCACTTTTTCTGTCCGCACTTTTTTCTGTCCGCACTTTTTTTTCTGTCCGCACTTTTCTGTCCGCACTTTTTTCTGTCCGCATTTTTTCTGTCCGCACCTTTTTCTGTCCGCACTTTTTTCTGTCCGCACTTTTTCTGTCTGCACTTTTTCTGTCCGACTTTTTTCTGTCCGCCCTCAGATCTTAAACTACCGAGGCTAGAGGGCTGCAAATTGGTATGTTAATCATCCACCCTCCAGTCATCAAACATACCAAATTGCAGCCCTCTAGCCTCAGTAGTTCTTATTCTATTTAAGGTTAAATTTAGCCATTCTCATGCTTCTGGCAACGATACAGACCAGGCCACGACAGAGCCGTGGTTAAAGTTTCACGGGCCGCGACTCATACAGCTTTATACCGAGACCACCGAAAGATAGATCTATTTTCAGTGGCCTTCATTATACGCTGTACAGAAAACTCGATTGCGCCGGAGAAACCTCGGCGTATTTTTTACTTGTTTGTTTTCAATAAGACATTTTAAAACGTTTTCGTCACTTGAGCCCCCCTCCTGTGATCCCGGGCCAAACTCTGGGAACCGTTTGATAGCCTAAACTTTTTTTTCGGAGGGGGAAGAGGTAGGGGTTTGAATGGGGGGGAGGGGAGGGAGAGGGAATTCCTCTGAAGATTTCTCGTGACTATGATGCAGCAAATTGGTTTAGTTTTTCCCTTTTATCGCGTGGGGGGGTTTTTTTGTGAGTTTTTGTGGGGGAGTTTTGTCTTGTGGGTTTTTTTAGTCTTTGTGGGTTTTTTCTTTTAGTTCTACGTTTTTTTTGTGAGTTTTTTTTTTTTGCTTTGTGAGTTTTTGTTTTTGCTGGTTTTTTTATTAGTTTTGTTTTTGTGAGTTGTTTCGTTTTGTTTTGTGAGTTTTTTCGTGAATTATTCTTGTTTTTGCGGGTTTTTTTTATTTTGTGAGGTTTTTGTTTTTGTGAGTTTTTGGTTTTGTGAGATTTTTATGATTTTTTTTTAACCCCCCAAAATTCACAAATAACTCACAAACAAACACAAAAAACTCACAAAAACTCAAAAACTCACAAAAAACAAAAACTCACCAAAAACCTTGTGACAAAATATTATTCAATTCTGCCTTATTTTGTGATGTCTTTTGTGGCGACCAGATAGGCATGAACTTAATCTGCTATGAAAGAGCCTATTTCTTTTTTCCTCTGTGCCCTTGATACGTATTTTATGTAAGGTTACATAATATATATATATATATATATATATATATATATATATATATATATATATATATATATATATATATATATATAAATATATATATGATATAAAAAATATTCAAGCTATTTTCCTGTTTAACTACAAACAGACTCATTCGAAAACTCATCCACAAAAACTGGCAAAAATATTATATATATTAAGTCAGAACATATTTTTTTATATATATAAAAATTCCCTTTCAAGTACTCAAAATGCTCATGCGCATGAAAAACATCTGCGCATCGGGCCGCGCGCGCGAGCGCCGTCAAACTCCGGGTACAAAGAGATTTGCAATCACGTCAAGTAACAAGAATTGATTGAAATCAGTATTTACTTGCAACATTACAGCCGCAGTTCGTATTGCTGGGGAGAGAGAGAGAGAGAGAGAGAGAGAGAGAGGGTGGGGGCGGCCAGTCTTTGGACTTTTCAAACCAAATATTAATATGAATTTCTCTTTCGAAAATTAGGTCGGCGATGTCACGTTCATATGCAGGTATCATATTGAAGGTTCTGGCCAGGGATATTCATGAATATTCACGGATATTCTTGGATGATATTCATGGATAATATTCATGGATATTCGTGGATAATGTTTATGGGTATTCGTGGATAATATTCGTGGATACTCGTGGATAATATTCATGGATATTCGTGGAGAATATTCATGGATAATATACATGGATATTCATAGATATTACTCATGGATAATATTCATTGATATTCACGGACATTCATGGAAAATATTCATGGATAATATTCATGAAATTTCTGGATGAAAAATCACGGATAATATTCACGGATATTCATAGATAATGTTCATGAATATTCACGGATAATATTCACGGATATTCAAAGATAATATTCATGGATGATATCCATGGATAATATTCACGGATATTCATAGATTATATTCATGGATAATATTCACAGTTGATATTACTTTGAACATCAAAACATAACTTTGGAAATTCTCAGTTGAAAGAAAATTTAATCGCAATAGATAAAGAATAATTTATCACCTGACATCTTTCGGAATTCAAACATGAAGAAATATTATAAAAATACAATATACATTATATACATTACTGTATATAATATTCCCTGCAAAAATATACATTAACCCTTGAGCATGTATACGCACTTATTGATAGAACCTGAAGTTACGATTTTCAACCCCTAACAAAAGGTAGACGAGAGAGAGAGAGGTGATAAACATTGAAATAAAACGCAATCGAGTTTTCTGTACAGCCGCGGCCCATGAAACTCAGCCACGGTCTGGTGGTGGCCTGTGTTGTTGATACCATGGCGGTGCCAGACGCACGATTATGGCTAACTTTAACCTTGAATAAAATAAAAACTACTGAGGATAGATGGCTGCAATTTGGTCTGTTTGATAACTGGAGGGTGGATGATTAACATGCCAATTTGCAGCCCTCTAGCCTCGGTAGTTTTTAAGATATGAGGGCGGACAGAATAAAGTGCGGACAGAAAAAGTGCCGACAGAAAAAAGTACCGACAGAAAAAGTGCCGACAGAAAAAGTGCGGGCAGAAAAAAGTGCGGACAGAAAAAGTTCCGACAGAAAAAAGTGCGGTCAGAAAAAAGTGCGGACAGAAAAAAGTGCGGACAGAAAAAGTGCGGGCAGAAAAAGTACGGACAGAAAAAAGTGCGGACAGAAAAAGTGCGGGCAGAAAAAGTACGGACAGAAAAAAGTGCGGACAGAAAAAAGTGCGGGCAGAAAAAGTACGGACAGAAAAAGTGCGTTCAGAAAAAATGCGGGCAGATAAAAGTGCGGACAGAAAAAAGTGCGGTCAGAAAAAATGCGGTCAGAAAAAAGTGAGGTCAGAAAAAAGTGCGTACAGAAAAAGTGGGGTCAGAAAAAAGTGCGGACAGAAAAAAGTGCGTACAGAAAAAATGCGGGCAGATAAAAGTGCGGACAGAAAAAAGTGCGGACAGAAAAAGTGGGGTCAGAAAAAAGTGCGGACAGAAAAAAGTGTGTACAGAAAAAGTGGGGTCAGAAAAAAGTGCGGACAGGAAAAAGTGCGTACAGAAAAAGTGGGGTCAGAAAAAAGTGCGGACAGAAAAAAGTGCGCACAGAAAAAGTGGGGTCAGAAAAAAGTGCGGACAGAAAAAAGTGAGGACAGAAAAAAAGTGCGGACAGAAAAAGTGCAGACAGAAAAAAGCGCAGACAGAAAAAAGTGCGGACAGAAAAATTACGGTCAGAAAAAAGTGCGGACAGAAAAAGTGCGGACAGAAAAAAAGTGCGGACGAACAGACAAAGCCATCTCAATAGATCCCTTTACCAGAAAACTAAAAAAAAAGAAAGGATTAGACGAATATTATAAAACAACATATCCACTCTTCCAAACTGAAGCCTCTCCAATCACTAATCAAGTTTGAAATTCAGATGATAAGACTCAGTCCCCTGACCAGTTCCCCAAACATGGGAGGTTAACGTGCTTTTGGGAAATGACATGACCCTATATCCCTCGAAAATTAGTCTCTGGTCAAAGGGGCATCTGGTCAAGATAATTGGACTTCCAGGCTTCCGTTTGGTGGGCCTTATGTCAGGGCATCTTAGGGCTTCGAATTGCTTGGTATTCCCTTCCCAGAGGAATTATGTTTACAGCATAATTCGAGTCAATATGTTATATGTAAGTTAATCAAGTTTGATGGACGTAAATACGTGTTTCTGACATATATTTAAATATGTATTATGTGATATATATATATATATATATATATATATATATATATATATATATATATATATATATATATCATCTTTGTAATGAATTGAGAAATTAAATATATGCGGACATGATTGCTAAATTTAACCGTGTCTGTATTTTGAAATGTACCTTGACGAGGTCAGATTTCATGCGTAGAGAGAGAGAGAGAGAGAGAGAGAGAGAGAGAGAGAGAGAGAGAGAGAGAGAGAGAGAATATTGTTGGATGGAGAGAGAGAGAGAAAGAGGGAGAGAATAATGTTGGATTGAGAAAGAGAGAAAGAGAGAGAGAGAAGATTGTTGGATGGAGAAAGAGAAGAATATTTTCTTATTGATTGAGAGAGAGAGACTGACAGAGAGAGAGAGAGAGAGAGAGAGAGAGAGAGAGAGAGAGAGAGAGAGAGAGAGAGAGAGAGAGAGAAATATTGTTCGCTGGAGAGAGAGAGAGAGAGAATATTGTTGGATGGAGAGAGACACAGAGAATATTTTCTTATTGATTGATTGAGAGAGAGAGAGAGAGCGAGAGAAAAAAAGAACATTGTTTCATGGAGAGAGAGAGAGAGAATATTGTTGGATGGAGAGAGAAACAGAGAGAATATTTTCTTATTGATTGATTGAGAGAGAGAGAGAGAAAAAAGAATATTGTTTCATGGAGAGAGAGAGAGAGAATGTTTTCTTATTGATTTATTGAGAGAGAGAGAGAAAAAAGAATATTGTTTCATGGAGAGAGACAGAGAATATTTTCTTATTGATTGATTGAGAGAGAGAGAGAGAGAGAGAGAGAGAAAAGAATATTGTTTCATGGAGAGAGAGTGAGAGACAGACTGACAGACAGACATAGGAATACTCGTCGATGAATATAACGACACCCTAAAAAAAATATAAAACAAAACAATGAATTTTAGAAGGAAGACATCAACAATCCAAGCTCCTGAACATGTCTTGGAAACTCGACTCGAAAAGCTCCAATTATTTTATGGGACAGAATAAAGCCAGTCGCAAGCGGGGCGGGACAAGAGACTTGTTAAATTTTATTTTTATCTGATATTTTTCAAGCTGTTGAATAAGAAATTAGCAGTTATCTCTCTCTCTCTCTCTCTCTCTCTCTCTCTCTCTCTCTCTCTCTCAGTTTCTGGACCTAATAGTGATCAGTCTTTTTCTATACCAGACCGAGAACCAACTCTCTCTCTCTCTCTCTCTCTCTCTCTCTCTCTCTCAGTTCCCAGAAGGCTTCAGTTCCATATGACACTGCCTCCAGTAACTGTTTGTTATCAGACAACTTCAAGGGGGCGTATCTCCCATTTTTGGCCTATTATTGAATATAAATGTATATATACATACACACACACATATATACATATATATATATATATATATATATATATATATATATATATATATATATATATATATATATATATTCGCTTCATTAGCAAATATTTCTGCATGAGTACAATTTTGTCAAATATTTCAAATCATTTGCCATAACTGATTGTATATAGTGCCTGATAGCTAATCAGCTGCAGTGAATCTCTCTCTCTCTCTCTCTCTCTCTCTCTCTCTCTCTCTCTCTCTCTCTCAAAGACAAGTTCATTTAATATTTACCACAGTGAATATTCTTTTAATGTTTTATTCTAGACTTATATGATTTCTTCTCTTTGTCTTAATAATAATAATAATAATAATAATAATAATAATAATAATACTAATAATAATAACAATAATAATATTAAAAGCAAATTCTTCCTGTAAACTGGTAACATCACCTAAAAACATTGCTACAAAACACCAACTACATGACCTAACAAGATATATATATATATATATATATATATATATATATATATATATATATATATATATATATATATATATATATATATATATATTTATATATATATATATATATATATATATATATATATATATATATATATATATATATATATATATATATATATATATATATCCCTTTCACGTGTCCTTACAACAAAGAAATCCGCTTTGTTAAGAAAATATAAAAATGGTTTGATAACAGCGGGACACGACTAAAAAAAAAAAACAGAACGCAATGTATTTTGGCTTTTATTTTATCTTATTTTATTATATATATATTTTTTTTTGCAGCGTCGAAGCAGAAAAATGTCGAAATACACACATTCGTGTTCTGTGCATTTTTCAGTAACTCGAGAACACAGCGAAAAATTGGCCCCAGGATTTTGAGTTTCGAATGAATTTTAGAGCTTAGTAGTTAGGCTACATGAAAAGAATATGGGAACAAGGTCAGTGTAGAATGTATGTATGTATGTATGTATATATGTATGTATATATATGTATATATACATATTTATATATATATATATATATATATATGTATATATATATATAGAGAGAGAGAGAGAGAGAAATAATCAACACACAGTCACGTGTGGAACAGAATTAAATTCTGAATATTCCTGCATCGGGATCGAACCCATATCTTTCAACTGAGAGACCTGGGTTCGATCCTGAAGTGAGTCAGAAATATATATATATATATATATATATATATATATATATATATATATATATATATATATATATATATATATATATGATACAAACATATTAATTCAGTGCCTTTAACCCCGCCACATTCACATCAAAAAATCTCGACACGCGTCAAGAACTGGTGACGCAAAACTGCCTTTCCAGTCCACCTGACTTCAGACTCTTAAAAGAACCAACGTATTTCCTCGAGTCTTGACGTACGGGGGTCTTAAATATCGGTCGCGTTCACTCGCTAATCAGCTGCGGAGCGCTTTTGTGCACTGGGCCGTGAGTGAAACGCTTATTAAGTTGAACGCTCCAGGGGTTTTGAGAGCAGATGCTACCTGTGTTTTCCACTCTTCGCGTCTGAATTGGAATGGAGAGAGAGAGAGAGAGAGAGAGAGAGAGAGAGAGAGAGAGAGAGAGAGAGGAATATTGCTTGATGGAGAGAGAGACAGAGAGAAAGGATGGGGGAGAAAGAGAGCGAGAGACACAGAGAGAGAGAGAGAGAAGAGTACTGTTTGAGAGAGAGAAAAGCATTGTTTAAGAGAGAGAGAGAGAGAGAGAGAAGAATATTGTTTGAGAGAGAGAGAGAGGAGGGGGGAGAGAAAGAGAGCGAGAAACAGAGAAAGAGAAGAGTATTTTTTAAGAGAGCGAGAGAGAGAGAGAGAGAGAGACAGAGAGAGAGAGAAGAGTACTGTTTGAGAGAGAGAGAGAGAGAGAGAGGAATATTGCTTGAGAGAGAGAGAGAGGAAAGAATATTGTTTGATACAGAGAGACAAAAAGACAGATAGAAAGAGAGAAGAAGAAGAAGAAGAAGAAGAAGGATATCCGTTGCTTGATTAAGAGAGAGAGAGAGAGGGAGAGAGAGAGAGAGAGAAAGCTGTGTACTGCCGGGCAAACAAAGAGATACGCGCTGTTATATATTTTACATACACGCTTCAATTATTCAGAGGAATATACTGAAAACTCTGACAAGCTCTCTCTCTCTCTCTCTCTCTCTCTCTCTCTCTCTCTCTCTCTCTCTCTCTCTCTTTGGCATCAGTTTTAAATTCCCTTTTGTCCATATTTCATTTTGTTATTGGCAGGCTGAATTTCATCTTTCCATTTGCTCTCTCTCTCTCTCTCTCTCTCTCTCTCTCTCTCTCTCTCTCTCTCCACAGGGTACGCTTATGTAGCTAAATTTATTTTCCCTTGAATGAAAGATTTGAAGAAACTTCTCATCGTTATACAGATTATATATATATATATATATATATATATATATATATATATATATATATATATATATACATACATATATATATATATATAATAAATTCTCTCCATACACCAAATCAACTCAAAATAAAATCATTTAATGAGTCACTTTTTGAGTGATTAAAATCATTGCCAACAAGAGATCCCTTCTTTTGCCTTTGTAAAAAACCCTTTTTACAGTTCGCTTTCTCCCGAAATGAAAGTAAATCTTTTACTTTCTCTTTCACCCTTTGACTCCACGGAGAGGTATTTTTGCCTTCAAAGCAAACCTTTATTTCTCTCTCTCTATTCTTTATTTCCTTTCGACCCTGCTGGAGTTCCAGGTTTTCCAGATTTCCAGAACCTGCAACTGTTCTGGAAAAGGTTTCTGTGCGTCGAGTTGCACACACTAAGCTTTGTAGGTGCTTGACAGGTTATTTAGATTATGAAATTTCATATTTGTAGTTTTTAGCAGATTATTTAAAAAAGAAAATCCATTTTTATATGAGAAATTTCATCCTTTTTACTCTACCTCCGTTCCCACTTCCCTCCTTCAGTCTTGCTGTCCAGCCTCTCTAATTATTATCTATTTTCTCCCAGTTCCACCGTCTCAAGTGCTAAGTGTCCGAAAGTGCCCCCGCCCCCAAGTGCTGGGCTTGACAGCCCAAATTTGATAAATCAGTAATTATGTGAATTTGTCAATAAACATTTTGGTGAAGGTTTGTGTCTAGTAAAAATTCCTCCATTTTCCAGTAGAGCACATCCTTCGAAGGGAATCCTTCCACATTCTTCGAAGGGAATCCTTCCATATCCTTCGTAGGGAATCCTTCTGCATCCTTATAAGGGAATCCTTCCATATCCTTCGAAGGGAATTCTTCCATATCCTTTTAAGGGAATCCTTCCACATCCTACGAAAGGATTCCTTTCAGGGAATGACTGTCAGTTCTGTTTTGAAGGACATTATTATTATTATTGTTATTATTATTATTATTATTATTATTATTATTATTATTATTATTATTCGTCCTTGGATTCCTGGCGTGTGGACCCAATCCCGAGCGGTGATCGAGAAATTACTCATTGATCGAGTAATTACGTGAATCAAACATTAGCCCTGTGAGGTCCCTTTAGATGCTCGAAGGACTGAGAGAGAGAGAGAGAGAGAGAGAGAGAGAGAGAGAGAGAGAGAGATTCTCTTTCGGCTACGAGTGGTTCAAAGCTTGATAGTAATCACTGCGTATACGATTAGAATTGAATGGTTGTATTCAGCATTTATAGAGGACTTGAATTGCTCTATTCAGCATTTATAGAGTGCTTGAATTGCTTTATTCAGCATTTATTGAGTTCTTGAATTGCTCTGTTCAGCATTTATAGAGTACTTGAAATGCTGTATTCAGCATTTATAGAGGACTTGAAATGCTCTATTTAGCATTTATAGAGGACTTGAATGGCTGTATTCAGCATTTATAGAGGACTTCAGTATTTATTGAACATTCGAATTTCACCATAACAACAAATTATTATTATTATTATTATTATTATTATTATTATTATTATTATTATTATTATTATTATTATTATTGAAGCGTGCACGATTAAAGAAATGTATTGGAGGAAACCAAAGTGGAATGTACATATAGAAACTATTTTTTTTTTAAATCAAATCTCTACAATAAGTCAGTCCAATCACGTCCCTAAGATTCAGAAAAAATATCAATATTGTTTAATAAAAGCAAAAATTCTCTTATATATATATATTCACGTCCAAATAACATTACAATAAAAAAAAACATTTAGATATATTTACGTCCAGATTACTGCTC
>NC_089785.1:24420206-24435206 GCF_040412425.1 Macrobrachium rosenbergii | reverse complement strand
GAAAAAAAATTAAAAATTTTAATTATGGGAATTATAGAAAAAACTAAATAAAAAATCCGTCGAAGTTTCTTCGGCGCAGTCGAGTTTTCTGTACAGCCGCTACGGCGTATAATCAAGGCCACCGAAAACAGATCTATCTTTCGGTGGTCTCGGTATGATGCTGTATGAGCCGCGGTCCACGAACTTTAACCACGGCCCGGTGGTGGCCTGGCCTTTATCGTTGCCAGACGCACGATTATGGCTGACTTTAACCTTAAATAAAATAAAAACTACTGAGGCTAGAGGGCTGCAATTTGGTATGTTTGATGATTGGAGGGTTGATGATCAACATGCCAATTTGCAGCCCTCTAGCCTCAGTAGTTTTTAAGATCTGAGGGCGGACAGAATAAAGTGCGTACAGAATTAAGTACGAACAGAAAAAGTGCGGACAGAAAAAAGTGCGTACAGAAAAAAGTGCGGACAGAAAAAAGTGCGGACAGAAAAAAGTGCGGACAGAAAAAAGTGCGGACAGAATAAAGTACGGACAGAATAAAGTGCGGACAGAATAAAGTACGGACAGAAAAAAGCGCTGACAGAATAAAGTGCGGACAGAAAAAGTACGGACAGAATAGAATACGGACAGAATAAAGGTGCGTACAGAAAAAGTACGGACAGAATAGAATACGGACAGGAAAAAAGCACAGACAGAAAAAAGTGCGGACAGAAAAAAGTGCGGACAGAAAAAAGTGCGGACAGAAAAAAGTGCGTACAGAAAAAAGTGCGGACAGAAAAAAGTGCGGACAGAAAAAAGTGCGGACAGAATAAAGTACGGACAGAATAAAGTGCGGACAGAATAAAGTACGGACAGAAAAAAGCGCTGACAGAATAAAGTGCGGACAGAAAAAGTACGGACAGAATAGAATACGGACAGAATAAAGGTGCGTACAGAAAAAGTACGGACAGGAAAAAAGTACGGACAGAATAAAATACGGACAGAAAAAGTGCGGACAGAAAAAAAAAGTGCTGACAGAAAAAGCGCGAACGGACAGACAAAAACGACACAACACTTTCCTTCGACAGAAAACTAAAAATAAGTGATATTAAACTGGTTGCCAGGTGGAATGCAATCCCCTGTCATCCAACAAGCGGATGGGGAATCTGATGCCCGAAGGGAATCTGATATTGAGTTTTTAAAAGAGTCGGAAGCATCAGAGAATTCAAGAGAACTCAACTCGTAATTAAATGGCTGAAGTCAAGGATATTGTTTTTTTTTTATTTTTTTGCAAGGAGATTCTTCGTTGATTCCTTGTTTTATATATTATATATATACTCGTATATGTGTGTGTGTATATATATATAATAATAATAATAATAATAATAATAATAATAATAATAATAATAATAATAACAACAACTTCACCCCACCACCAACGGACGTATTGGTCTTTTTAAGTTAATGTGTTGTTTCTTGAGGGGAAATTAATACCCGTTATGCGATAACAGTTTAATACAGGTAATTGTGTTATTTTTCGGGAGCTGGGTGAATGACGGAGAGATAGAGAGAGAGAGAGAGTGAGAGAGAGAGAGAGAGAGAGAGAGCCCACACTAATAGTTCAATGACAAAAAAAAAAAAATTCAGTTTTCCCCAATCGGAAATAAACCATATTTCCCCAATTCCCCCCTCCTAAATTCCACCCCCTCCCCCTCCCACTCCCCCCTCCCCCTCTTGGTATATTACCCAAGCGCTGTCCTACGGAAAGTCACAGACGCGGTACTTAACGTCCTCCGCGAATCCGACATTCCCATGCAAACGCGTGAGAGTTTAATCTGAGACCCAGCGTCACATACGTCCCTCGTCACATACGTCCCTCGTCACATACGCCCTCGTCACATACGCCCCTCGTCACATACGTCCCTCGTCACATACGCCCCTCGTCACATACGCCCACCGTCACATACGACTCGCGTTTGTAACCCTGAAGTACCGAGTAGATGCTTCCAGTTTATGTAAACAGCCTCGGCCCGAGTTTGGTTTATTTTTGGCAGAGGTTTTGATGAGTGCTTGGTATTCCTTCGGGTGATGAAGTTTTGTTCATTGTGTTTGTGTTCACTTAATTGTTTTATGTAGTTGTGTGTGTGTATATTTGTGTGTGTATATATATATATATATATATATATATATATATATATATATATATATATATATATTTATATATATACATATATACATACATACATGCATATATACATATACTTGAAAATATCCATTCTAAAAACTTTCCAAACTAATCCATAATAACTTTCTAAGCAATGCAACCTAATCATCTCTCTGTTGTCACAAATATCCCCAACTTGAAAATCTTATAAAGGCAAGCAGCCACCACCAACAGAAGAAAGCAGAATTGGTGCTAGAGCAGAAGCCAATAGAAAGTAAGAGAGTGCAAAGAGAAAGTAGGGGACGATAGGGGGAAGGCTGCAGGATTAAAAAAGAAAGTCCTAGAAAGTCCTAACGTAGTAACTTCTACCAAATCCCCCAAATGCAATTAAGTTTGCAAGTCCACTCAGGTACTCCTGAGAGAGAGAGAGAGAGAGAGAGAGAGAGAGAGAGAGAGTTTTCAAATCACTCGACCTCATTCACAAAGGATATGGAGTGGGTGAGTCGACCTTCGTCCAAAAAAAAAAAAAAAAAAAAAAAAGAGTTTTATAACTACTTCCTCTAATCATTCGCTCCTGTGGCCTCTCAATCTTCGGTTGATTTTCCTGCAATAAGAAGAAGAAGAAGAAGAAGAAGATGAAGAAGATGGAGAAGAAGAAGAAGAAGATGGCGAAAAAGAAGAACATGAAGAAGAAGAAGAAGAAGAAGAAGAAGAAGAAGAAGAAGAAGAAGAAGAAGAAGAAGAAGTATCTCTTCTTCGTCTCCTCTTTGGAAAAATAATGCCATCAAAACTTTTTCCTTGGCAGCCGTGCCAACCTCCTCGCTTGATGGTAATATGAAGAAGGTATTTTCTCTCCGAGAAATATCTTGTTTTCCTCCATGAGAGAGAGAGAGAGAGAGAGAGAGAGAGAGAGAGAGAGAGAGAGAGAGAGAGAGAGATCTTGTATATACAATATAAAGACATGCATACTAGGTCACAGACTGTGGAGCATAAAGTAACCAGTTATCTATTACTCCCTAGAGTAAGGTGATCAACTCTTTTACTCCATGGAGCAGGGAGGTGGCTAGTTCCTTTCTCCACATTTTTTGGCTCCGTGGAACACGGAAGCTGGCTCCAGAATCCAGGAGCATTAGCTTCTCGTTCAGCCACTGAGCCACGATGCTCCCCTATATGCAACACTAAGGGTTGCCAAATGTACAATTTTCTCTCTAATTGTCTATCTTTTCTATCATGTTTATAATATTTCGAGGATTGGGAGTTAAAATATGAAAGATTCTCTCTTAATTTATCACTTTTCTTACTTATTTCTTATTTAACTGAAGGAATGTCCTACAGAGAAGCAATTTTCTCTCTAATATGCCATCTTTATCAAATTGATAATATTTTGAAGGTTGTGGGTTAAGAGAAGTTTGTCTCTATCACCTTCCTTACTTGTATTTTCATTCTGTTTAATAATCATTACATTGTCTATATTCTAACACAGGCCACATTTGAAGATGGTTTTTTTTCTAATCTATCAATTTTATTGCTTATATTTTTGTCTTATTCAAGCAGTACCTTCCATAAGACCTTTTAAACAATCGCTTCAACTATATGTCTGTATTTTGCACAGTCCACAATTTTGACAAATAGAAAGTATGTCTTCACTAAACGTGGCCTGTCAGAGTCTCTCTCTCTCTCTCTCTCTCTCTCTCTCTCTCTCTCTGACCTGTGGCCTTCAGTCCCTCTGTGGCTTCCAGTCCCTCTGGGACTTCCAGTCCCTCTGTGGACTCCAGTCTCTCTGTGGCCTCCAGTCATTCTGTGACCTCCAATCTCTCTGTGACCTTTGCCACTTACCTTCAGCTGCCTGTTTCTTCGAGATTTTCCAACCAAGTCGATAATTGTGGTCCGGTGAGGCGTCCGGGCTGAGAAAAGACTGGCCCATAATTCCCAGTGAGATTTGTCAGCCATTGTTGCCGGGGGAACACACACAAAGCAAGGCCGGACCAAAAGCATTTTCTGATTCTGGACAACAGAAATTAATATTGGGAAAACAAACTCCCTCTCTCTCTCTCTCTCTCTCTCTCTCTCTCTCTCTCTCTCTCTCTCTCTCTCTCTCTCTCTCTCGTCCCCCAAATTCCCTCAATGAAGTGCCTGAGTGGACTTGCACAAACTTGATTGCATTTAGGGGATTGGTAGGAGTTCTTACGTAGGACATTCTAGGACTCTGTAGGATTGTAGGATTCTTCCTTTCCACTCTGTTAATCTCTATTGGCATCTGCTGTCCCCTTTCTGCTGTCTTCTGTTAGTGGTGTCTGTTTGCCCGTGTACTGTAAGCTTTTAAAGTTGGGGAATTTGTGTGACAATATAGAGACGATTATGTTGCATCGTTCTGGAAATTCTCGTGATATTAGTTTAGAGAGTTTATGATGCATATTTGGAATCGTCAAACTATAATGTAATTACCTACAGAGATTATTTTTATTCGTTATGTTATGTGATATAATTTTGTTTGTACGTATGAAATGAGAAGATATTCTGAACTGACCTATTTTGAAAATAGATAAGAGATCTTGGACTTCACAGAGTATATATATATATATATATATATATATATATATATATATATATATATATATATATATATATATATATATATATATATATATATTGAACCCTTCAATTTTAAAATCATATAAGATTTCCTGGGCGTCACAACCTTATATCAAAATATAATGTCATCACAAGTTCTGAATTTCATGATTATGATTCATGTCAGTTCAAAATTTTTACTAATGTCAGGTCAAAATTTTTACTCATGTCAGGTCAAAATTTTTACTCGTGTCAGGTCAAAATTTTTATTCGTATCAGGTCAAAATTTTTACTCGTGTCAGGTCAAAATTTTTATTCGTATCAGGTCAAAATTTTTACTCGTGTCAGGTCAAAATTTTTACTCGTGTCAGGTCAAAATTTTTACTCGTGTCAGGTCAAAATTTTTACTCGTGTCAGGTCAAAATTTTGACTCGTGTCAGATCAAAATTTTGACTCATGTCAGGTCAAATTTTGACTCGTGTCAGGTCAAAATTTTGACTCGTGTCAGGTCAAAATTTTTACTCATGTCAGATCAAAATTATTATTCACGTCAGGTCAAAATGCCACATACCAAAAACTGATGATTATTGTGACAAGGGAACCTTTGAGATGATCAGGCATTTCCGGTCGAAATATTTTTTGTCGTCATCTTCACGGAAATATAAAAATTATTTCCGACATGGAAGGAACGCGCTGGAATGGCCTGGAAGTTATTCTTCTCTCTCTCTCTCTCTCTCTCTCTCTCTCTCTCTCTCTGTTATTCTTCTCTCTCTCTCTCTCTCTCTCTCTCTCTAGATCCTACGCTGTAGCGACTGTGCAGAAAACTCGATTGCGCCGAAGAAATTCCTTCGCATTTGTTTACTTGCTCTTGTCTCTTCTCATCCCCCCTATCTGCGGTTTCAATTTCAACCCTGTGCAATTTCAAAGGTGCAATTCCACAGGTGCAATTTCAAAGGTGCAATTTCGCGTCTTGCGGCGAAGAAGAGAAATAGCTAAAGGTGTTATTGGATTGCCAGCGGGCAATTGATTGTGTGTGTGTGTGTGTGTGTTTGTGTGTTTCTAGGTTAAGACAATACCTTTTAGTATTGTGTCTCTCTCTTTTCTCAAGAGAGAGATGATTGTTTACACAGCTCGATTGGACTGTGTTGATGCAAAATGATTTTGCTGAGTAATGTTACTCTGTTGTACTGTATTGATGCAAATTAATTTTTTTCAATAATATTCAATAATAATGTTGAATCTGTGTTGATGCAAAATAATTTTTGTTCAATAATATTGTTGAATCTGTACTGACGCAAAATAATTTTTTTTCAATAATGTTGTTGAATCTGTGTTGATGCAAAATAATTTTTTTCAATAATATTCAATAATGTTGTTGAATCTGTATTGGTGCAAAATATTTTTTCAATAATATTGTTGAATCTGTGTTGATGCAAAATAATTTTTTTCAGTAATATTCAATAATATTGTTGAATCTGTATTGATACAAAATTATTTTTTTCAATAATATTCAATAATATTGGTGAAACTGTGTTGATGCAAAATCATTTTTTTCAGTAATATTGTTGAATCGGTATTGATGCAAAATCATTTTTTCAATAATATTCAATAATATTGTTGAATCTATGTTGATGCAAAATAATTTTTTCAATAATATTGTTGAATCTGTGTTGATGCAAAATCATTTTTTTCAATAATATTGTTGAATCTGTTTGTTTTCTTGGCGTCACTAATATCGTTTTAGAAGACCTAAAACCACTCTCTAATTCTCTATAAACCTCAGCTATTTATTATTCCCTTTCTTTCGTTAATGAAACAAAAATCTAAGAGAGAGAGAGAGAGACAGAGAGAGAGAGAATATATACTGATATCCAACCGACCTCTTTATGGTAAATTTACTTCCACTGAAAACCGTCATTTTATATGACATTCTCTCCAGACCTTTTTCTGTTCATCTGTCAAGACGACTTCAGGGGAAAGCTCCGAGAGAATGTAATGTGTTTGCATATGTATGTATATATATACATACACACACATATATATTATATATATACATACATCTGTCATTTATATGAGCTTCCTTTATAAACTTTTTTTTTATATTTCTTCAGTCTGCTAAGTAAAGGACCATAAGTCGAAAGGCCTTGCAGCACTCCACTGTCTCTCTTTCCTTCGTGGATTTTGTCTATATATATATATATATATATATATATATATATATATATATATATATATATATATATATATATATATATATATATATACATATATATATATATATATGTATATATATATATATATATATATATATATATATATATATATATACATACATACATACATACATACATACATACATACATACATATATATTGTTATATTTTGGTTTTTTTGGAAGGGGGAAGGAGAATTCAAAATAAAGAGAAAGAAGATAAGTAAGAGAAAGGGAGGGACGTGGATGAGAGAGAGAGAGAAAAGAAAGTTTTTCTGTTGTGAAAATTTATGAAAATAATAAATTTCCTATTTCTGTGAGAAATATTCTACCCCCAAGGAGAGAGAGAGAGAGAGAGAGAGAGAGAGAGAGAGAGAGAGAGAGAGAGAGAGAGAGAGAGACCCACTGAAATAAATTACCTCAACAGAAAAAAAAAATTACCAAAAAAAGTAAATATCTTTTACAGGCTTAATTACTTTTTACAGGCTTAATTACTGAACCCATTTTTTTCTCATTGGAATGTTAATTACAATACTAATCAGCTTCTTTGTATCGCTAAATTAAGAGTAATTTGGAAATAGGAATTACAGAAAAAAATTTTTTTAATCGAATCAAGAGAATTGAGATTATTTACGAATATATATATATTTATATATATATATATATATATATATATATATATATATATATATATATATATATATATATATATATATATTAATTTTTAGTCCCACTTTGTCGATTCGTTTTTCGAAGACTGAGATAAATGAATTAAAACTCATTTCAATTTCATTTTGTAAATGTTTCTGCCCAAAATTATCTTTAATTCAAAGTTAATTCTCTTTGATATATATATATATGTATATATATATATATATATATATGTGTGTGTGTGTGTGTGTGTGTGTGTGTGTTGTGAATGTATTCAATGTCAGTGTTTTAATTATACACCATTCCTGATTTCTAAAAAGGCTAAAACATCTAATTTTTATTGTCTCTATAAACGTTCAAAGACCCCACCACAAACCCAGAGGCATCTCAGGTCCAGGAATTCTAAAGAACTAATCGGCAGTCACCTTCCAAGCTGCTACTACTACTACTACTACTACTACTACTACTACTACTACTAATGCTACTATTACTACTACTACTACTACTACTAATAATAATAATAATAATAATAATAATAATAATAATAATAATAATAATAATAATAGGTCAAACGACAAACCTGTCACCAGCCAAGGTCATCTGAGGTTACATTGTCCCCAGGAAAGATGGCTGAACCTCTAATTGTTGATAATGACAGAGCGCCCTTTCAGTCCTCTTTCCTCGAGTCCTGCGCTTGGGATAAACAACATTGCCGTCCTTGGGTCGGGTATAAGTGGGTATAAGTGGGTTTAATTGCTTTACCCGGAAGAAAGCAGCTCCTGTCGTTTATTTCCCGTCTGAGGACAGAACTGGGTTTCCTGGTTTGTGGGTGTAAATTACGTTGTTTTGAAGTCTCTCTCTCTCTCTCTCTCTCTCTCTCTCTCTCTCTCTCTCTCTCTCTCTCTCTCTCTCTCTCTCTCTCTCTATAGATAGTGTGTGTGTGTGAGAGGAATAATAATAATAATAATAATAATAATAATAATAATAATAATAATAATAATAATAATAATAATAATAACATATCCCTGACTCATCTTAAACAGCTTTGGGAATCGTGTGAACAAAGGGTTGGTTGTTGACCCAAAGTGTCGCCATGTCAAAGGATTGTTGTGTCTTATTGTGAACAAAGGGTTGTTGCGCCAAAGCGTTGTTGTGTCAAAGGATTGTTGTGTCTTATTGTTGTGTGTCACTCGCTTGTTATAACCGCAAGTATAACCATATACCGTCAGTGACAATAGGCGGGAGACGCGACGAACTTAACTCCCGGATGTTGCGTTTCTATTGTCTGAAGTTAATTGAAACTTGTATGCTGTGGCGGTGGCTGTGAATGTGCTGTGCTGTCGGTGCAGCAGCGCTGTGAGCGTGCTGTGTCTGCTGTGTCGTCGTCGTTGGATCATCTTTCTGTTGGTGGGAATTTTTTTTTTTTTTTTTGTTATTATTTTTTATTGTTTATTGTTATCATGTGGTTTTTCTTGGTATTATTATTATTATTATTATTATTATTATTATTATTATTATTATTATTATTATTATTATTATATAATGGACTGATCACAATGTGTCTCTCATTATTAATTATTTTCTTTTAAATAATTATACAAACCCGACCCTCTCCCAATTAGAAAGAGAAAGATGAAATGCCCAAGACCGCCACGAGACAAATTCAAAAAAAGGTTAGAAAGAGCGACGACAGAGAGAATATGCGATAAGCTAAAAAAACACACACACACACACACACGCACACGCACGCACGCAAACACAAGAGGAAAGATGACAAGGAAAAGAAAAAGATGGGAAAATAACAAAGAAGAAAAAAAGATATGAGACTTAGTTCCATAATGAACAAACACAAACCTTGTCCATTCTTTCCACTTATACTCTCCGCCCCGCTCCCCCCGCCCCCGCCCCCAACCCCCAACCTCTCCATTAGCCTGTTGTGAGGGCGGAAACAAACACGGAGGGGCAAGAGACGAGAGAGAGAGAGAGAGAGAGAGAGAGAGAGGTTTAAAACACTTTTTATTTATTATGGATGTAATTAAGAATAGAGAGAGAGAGAGATTCAAAACAGTTTTTATTTATTATGGATGTAATTAAGACAGAGAGAGAGAGAGAGAGAGAGAGAGAGAGAGAGATTTCAAACAGTTTTTTATTTACTATGGATGTAATTAAGTCTAAATAAAAGAGAGAGAGAGAGAGAGAGAGAGAGAGAGAGAGAGAGAGAGAGAGAGATGAAATTACAAAAATCTTTTAAGAAATAAAAACACAAAACAATAAAAACTGAAAAATGAAGAAATGAGAGAGAGAGAGAGAGAGAGAGAGAGAGAGAGAGAGAGAGAGAGAGAGAGCAGAATCGTTTAAACGGTTAATGAATTAATCAAAAAGGTAACGTCACGTCCCAGCTTCCAGAAATGAGAGAGAGAGAGAGAGAGAGAGAGAGAGAGAGAACAAACGATAAAAATTTGATTACGTATTATCACTCTCGCACCCTTTGACAGACAGACACACAGGAGAACAGACAGGCATATAAAATGACAAGTTAAGAATTCAGACAGACAGACATGGACAGACACAGACAGTGACAGACAGCCAACGCGTGTCTGTTAATGCTGTGTCCTTCAGAGTCCAGTTGACAAGAGTTCGCCTTTAGTTTCCGAGAAAATTCAGCCCTGGGACTGACTCTCTCTCTCTCTCTCTCTCTCTCTCTCTCTCTCTCTCTCTCTCTCTCTCTCCATAATTTCTCGAAGCTCGACTTGATGTTACCTTCTTGAGTAATTCATTGACCGTTTCAATGATTCCGCTCTCTCTCTCTCTCTCTCTCTCTCTCTCTCTCTCTCTCTCTCTCTCTCTCTCTTGCTCTTTATGGTATTTAACTCTGATAAATTTGAATCAATGAACTATGGTGATAAAGTAGGAATGCTATATGCATATAAAGGACCTAATAATGAGACAATCACAAACAAGGAAGCAGTTAAAGACCTTGGTGTGATGTTGAATAGGAATATGTTATGCAATGATCAAATAGCAATTCTATTGGCAAAGTGCAAAGCAAAAATGGGAATGTTGTTCCGGCACTTCAAAACAAGAAAAGCTGAACACATGATTATGCTTTATAAAACGTACGTACGTAGTCCACTTGAATATTGCAATATAATATGGTACCCACACTACCAAAAGGATATTGCACAAATAGAGAGTGTACAAAGGTCATTTACAGCTAGAATAGAAGAAGTTAAGGACCTTGACTACTGGGAAAGACTACAATTCTTAAATTTATATAGTCTTGAAAGGAGAAGAGAACGCTACATGGTAATTCAAGCATGGAAACAGATAGAAGGAATTACCGAAAATATCATGGAACTAAAATTATCAAAAAGAGCAAGCAGAGGTAGATTAATAGTGCCAAAAACTATACCAGGAAAATTAAGGAAAGCACACAGGACATTAATCCACCACGCACCAGCATCGATAATGCAGCGTCTATTCAATGCGCTACCAGCTCATCTGAGGAACATAACAGGAGTGAGCGTAGATGTGTTTAAGAATAAGCTCGACAAATATCTAAGATGCATCCCAGACCATCCAAGACTGGAAGATGCAAAATATACCGGAAGATGCGTTAGCAACTCTCTGGTAGACATCAAAGGCGCCTCACACTGAGGGACCTGGGGCAACCCGAACGAATTGTAAGGTCTGTAAGGTCTGTAAGGTCTCTCTAGTTTTCCTGCTCTCTCTCTCTCTCTCTCTCTCTCTCTCTCTCTCTCTCTCTCTCTCTCTCTCTCTCTCTCTCTCTATTTCAATTTCTCTATCTCTCTCTCTCTCTCTCTCTCTCTCCCCCCTAGTGAATGGAAAGAGGGTTGGAGAAGAAGTCATTCATGATTTGTTGACACTGAGAGAAGGAAAGAGAGAGAGAGAGAGAGAGAGGAAATTAGATTAAGCTGGAGAACAAACAAACAAACAAACAGTAAGTTTTCTTATGCTGTTTGTTTGCAAAGCGTTGTGTTTGTAATGAATATACGGTTTGTCTCCTATCAAATTTAAGATGTATAAAATTGACATTTCTGCACACGCAGTATGAAATTGGCCTTATTTTTTATAACAAAAATGTTTTTTGTTAATATTTGATATATGTTTAATATATATATTTACTAGCATCCCAGAATTTTAACATTGTAGAATATCTCGCCTGAAAAATTCTAACTGAATAAATAAAGTAATACTTTAACAGGAATAATCCAATCTTAACCTGACTCAGAGCATTCCTTGTCTGTGAAAATATATAGAGATTTTAATTTTCGTATTTTTAAAAGTATATTCATTGCAGATTCCTTAAAATTCTTTTTGGATTAAGAGACAAAATCATTTTGCTAAAACTCTCATGAATAAAACTGCAAGAATTATGACACATTTTTAAAAATATGTTAGTTATAGATTTAAAAAAAAACTTGGGGACTAAGAATCATATCTTTCTAAAATTGACGTAAATGAAAGTGCACGAATTATGACACATTTTTAAAAATATATTAATTATAGATTTGTTTTTTTTTTTTAATTTGAGACTAAGAATCAAAGTCTTCTTTCTAAAAACTGACATAAATAAACCTGGAAGAATTATTTTGTCACAATTGCTGACTGTATCAAGCGAGACCTTTTCAGAGGTACCAACTAGACAGTGTCTGATCATATCAGCTTCTGACAATGGAGCCTGTACGTGGTATGTTATATCCCATGCAAGTAACTTTGATGTTTAATGGAGGAGCCATTGGATTAAGGGCTTGTGTGTGTAGGGGAGAGAGAGAGAGAGAGAGAGAGAGAGAGAGAGAGAGAGAGAGAGAGAGAGAGAGAGAGAGAGAGAAAGGGATACTTAAATTAGAATGTTTGAGATTATGTATATGAGTAATGAAGAGTAAATATGTGAATATGTATATTATTTTAATTTAATACTCACACACCCTAAATACACACACACACCCATGTATATATACATACAGATATATATACATATATATACATATATAGAAAGTTAATGCTATGTATTTCGGAGACAACTGTGTGTCCCTCAATACAGGCAGGTAATGAACAAACAAAAAAAAAAACCAGAAAATCGGTATTTATTTATACCAATAATATACGAGAGAGAGAGAGAGAGAGAGAGAGAGAGAGAGAGAGAGAGAGAGAGAGAGAGAGAGAGAGAGAGAGATAAACCCCACTTGTAATTGACAGAATATATATACATATACATACACCTTTCTAATAATGCAATGACAATTAGTATCTCTCGTTGCATCCGCGGGTGCAATATTATGCCTGCTATTGTCTCTCTCTGGCTTTTCATAACAGATGAACATTGCTTGTAATTCCTGTTGTAATGGAAGGGGGAACTACAGTCTCTCTCCCTCTATATTAATGTATTATCCCACTTCTGTCCACCCCCGTCCCCCAACACATCAAATTCATTTCGACTGGAGTCATTTAGATGGTATGTTTCACAGTGGACTGGAAACGTTGAAGTTTGACTTATTGAAATGCATTGGTAGATTTTCAAATTAGTTTTTTTTTTATGTAGATCAGAAAAATGTTCAATTTTTTTCTTATATATGCATAAATGATTGTGTATATATGTACATATATTTATATATGTGTGTATATATATGTGTCTATGTGTGGTGTGTAAAAACTTATATATTCAAGTTACCACTTTATTAAAAATATATCATACACAAAAATACATGTATGACAAACATCTAGCTATGTATATAAAAAGAGATTCCTTCAGAGGTATAATTGTGGCAGAGAGAGAGAGAGAGAGAGAGAGGGTTTGCTCTTTTTCTTCTTCTTCTTCTTCTTCTTCTTCTTCTTCTTCTTCTTCCCTTAACAAAGGTGAGTGTCTCTGAGCAGAGGAAGCACCGTGACACTGACATATCACGGGATCGATCCGCACTGTTTCCCACTGTGGAACAATTTACGGGCTGGGGTGGGTGGGGGGGGAATTCTTCGGCTATTTTTCCCTCCTCAAAGCTCCGGCTATTTTCCCCTCCTCAAAGCTCCATCGAGATCTTTGTTGTGTTTTAATATTTTCGAGATATATTCTTTGCCACTATGCGGTTAAAGAATGGGGTTTTATTCTTATGTAGAGGTTGGTTAGATGGGCTAGCCTCGTGTCTGTAAATAGCCCAGGTTCAGTGGAAGAAGGAATTTTAATTATGAATAAGAAATCAGTAGGGATATTTCCTTCAGCTTAGGAAAAGCGTAGGGATTTACCACAGTCTTAAATTTGTCAAATATCATTTCATTCAATATTTTTGCTTGTCGATTGCGTCAACATTAAATTTGTCAAATACCAGGTTTATCAAATGTCATTTTTGTCAAATACCACGTTCATTGAGTTTTAAAATTGTCAGATATCGGGGCTCTTTCAATAGTGACTTTGCTTTCTGATTGTGTCAGCATTAAATTTGTCAGATATCACGTTCATTCGATATTAAATTCCCTCACAAATTGTGACAAACACTCCCACCAATGCTTCCTCAGTAATGGAAGTAAAGCAGTGAAGAAGAAGAAGAAAAAAATATATATATATAATTTTAAGAGGGGGCGAACTCTCAATCTGACGGGTGTCATTGTTGGAAGGGAATAACATTAATTTTGTTAGGTGGAAAACAAAAACACCCCAGTTGATTGGACTATTCCCTGCTCTCTCTCTCTCTCTCTCTCTCTCTCTCTCTCTCTCTCTCTCTCTCTCTCTCTCTCTCTCTCTCTCTCTGAACCCTTTTCGTTGGGGGACGAAGATCCACTTGAAATGCAAAATTGGGTTTGTTCATAAACCAGTTTGATACTCTCTCTCTCTCTCTCTCTCTCTCTCTCTCTCTCTCTCTCTCTCTCTCTCTCTCTCTCCTGTTTGATGCCCTGACGTTAAAAACAACTATTAATTGGAGAAATAAGGACGAAATCACAGCCGTAATGGTTATGAATAAACGGTAGCTCCCGAAACAAAGGATTCTTTTCAATGGGATATCTCGTTATTTTCTTTAAATAATGACGTACCGTTATTCCACACCATTCATCACCAGTTCATTATTGGCAGCGTTATTTTTATAGGATCTTAGGAGGGTGGAGATGGACCTTTAGATAGGAACCTTGTGGAATCACCCTTATTTATTTCCTATTTTTTTTTTTAAAGGGGTTTTGTGTCGAATGAACGGTGCTGAAACAAGACGATGGTGTATAAACTCTTTGTAGAGAACGGTGCTTGTAAACATAGCACAAACCGACCTGTAAAAACCTCACAAACACAAACAAACTAGCGATGAGCTTGGGACTCTCAACCAATCAACAGCTGGGCTTTTCAGAGAAGCACAAACCTGCCACAAACCAGGAACAAACCGAGGATTGGTCATGGATCAAACAAACCATGTGGCGTTTCAACAAACCCTT
>NC_089785.1:24380206-24392706 GCF_040412425.1 Macrobrachium rosenbergii | reverse complement strand
TACACAGACTACTGAAACCAAATTGGACTTGATACTTGGTTTGCCAAGAGCATACTCAAATTCTTAAAAACTCTCTCTCTCTCTCTCTCTCTCTCTCTCTCTCTCTCTCTCTCTCTCTCTCTCTCTCTCTCTCTCTCCCGTGTCCATCCATCAGGGACGAAAACGAATATTGTTCGAGTTCCAACGAAGTCCCTTTATATACTGAAGAGATTCAATTCGACTGGAATCGAGTTCTCGTCCTCGAACAATAAACTCGACGATTTTTCATTCGTAACTTTTCTATTTTTTTTTTTTTTTTTATTCTCCCCTTTTTCATCAAGTTTGCTCATATCTCCTCCGTTCGTGAGAGAGTGCTGTGGACGTGGGAGGGGGAGGGGGAGTTTGAGGGGAGGGGAAGGGGGAGGAAGTGGGAGTGAGGTCTTTTATTTTTATGTCCACCCTCCATGGAGTGATCTAGTACCTAGGTTGGTCTGGGTGCACGGGAGGTTGGGTGTAATGACAATGTATAATATATATATATATATATATATATATATATATATATATATATATATATATATATATATATATATATATATATATATATATATATATATATATATATATATATATATATATATATATATATATACACACACACACACAAATCCACATCTGTGTATAACTATTCTTTTCATGTTCAGCTGTAAATCCGCGATTACATTTAAATCCTTCCTTTCCCCGAGGATTGTCCGTTGATACCCCTTTGATTCGCAACGGAAATCCGGATTATCTGCGGATGCAGAAATTGCAGCCTGGAAAAGGTAAAGATTTTTTTTTTATTTCTCGTCGCTTTCAATGTTGACAAAGTCTCTGAACTTTGTTGTATTTTTTTATTTTTATTATTTATGGTAAACTGCTGGCTTTAGTAGAGGGTGTTTGCAGCGTCCCTTTGGCCCCTAGATGCACCCATTTCTCTCTCTCTCTCTCTCTCTCTCTCTCTCTCTCTCTCTCTCTCACTCACTCATAATACTGAGACCAAACTAGACTTGATACTTAGTTTGCTAAGAGCTTACTTAAATTCTTAAAAACTCTCTCTCTCTCTCTCTCTCTCTCTCTCTCTCTCTCTCTCTCTCTCTCTCTCTCTCTCTCACACACACACACACCCCTGAAAAGCATTATACTCGATTCTTGCTTTGCAAAGATCTCACTCTTACATCTGTAGCAACTCTCTCTCTCTCTCTCTCTCTCTCTCTCTCTCTCTCTCTCTCTCTCTCTCTCTCTCTCTCTCTCTCTCTCTCTCTCGCATTAACACTGCACCCAAACTACAGAAAAATAGAGAGGAATCGTAACACTTCTCGGGGGTCAGGGGAAATGAATAAGCCCTTTGTTGACGATGATGTATTAAGCAAGTCTCAGTAAATCTTCTTCTTCTTCTGCCCTGTCAGAACCAACCATGCTGGAAATCTGGAAATGTATCGCGCCCGGATCATTTATCAGAGATCCCAGTGGTTCCAGAGACCTCTTCCAGTCCCCTTCTCTGGAACTACCGATTCCAGTGCTCTGGGGAGGCGGCGAAGAAGAGATAAGTAATTTTTTTATTATTTTATTCCCATGTTCTTTAAGATGTTTCCAGGCTGGAAATCTGGAAATGTATCGTTCCAGGATCGTTTATCAGAGATTCCAGGGACCTCTTCCAGTCCCCTTCCAGTCCCCTTTGGAATTGGTGATTCCTGTGTTCACGGAAAGCGGCGCAGAGGAGATAATAAATAATTTATTATTATTATTATTATTATTATTATTATTATTATTATTATTATTATTATATTCTCTTGATCTGAGAGTGAATGGTTGGTGTTGTGGCAACGTTTTTTAATATTTCGGTTTTGGGGGGTGAGGTTGCTAGACCCTCACTACCTTTTCTTGACCCTAAAGATGACGATATTACGCAATTTTTTTATATCCTTCTCTTATTGACTAGGCTCGTGGTTTGCTACCAGCCTACCGCCCATCAGCCAACCCAGCTATCAGTCACTAAAAAAGTCACCTGTGGATCAAGAAAAGACAGTGTGAGGCTCGCAACCTCACCCAAAACCTCATATATTGCGAAACGTGGCTACAACGCCAACCATTCCGTCCTAGAAGACTTGTGTCTTATGATCTCTTCTCCACTGCTCTCCAGAAACACTGGAATTCCAGAGGAGAGGACTGGAAGAGGTCTCTGGAATCTCTGATAAACGATCCAGGCGCGATACATTTCCAGATTTCCAGCCTGGAAGTATCTTAAAGAAAGTGGGAATAAATTAATAACAAAAACTACTTATTATTTCTTCTTCGCCGCTTCCCGAGAGCACTGGAATCGATAGTTCCAGAGAAGGGGACTGGAAGAGGTCTCTGGAACCTCTGGAATCTCTGATAAATGATCCGGGCGCGATACATTTCCAGATTTCCAGCATGGTTTGTTCTGACAGGGCAGAAGAAGAAGATTTACTGAGACTTGCTTAATACATCATCGTCAACAGAGGGTTTTATTCATTTCCCCTGACCCCGAGAAGCGTTACGATTCCTCTCTCTATTTTTCTCTCGTTTGGTTGCAGTGTTTATGCGTGAGAGAGAGAGAGAGAGAGAGAGAGAGAGAGAGAGAGAGAGAGAGTTGTTATGGATGTAAGAGTAAGATCTTTGCAAAGTAAGTATCGAGTATACTGCTTTCCGGGTATGTGAGAGAGAGAGAGAGAGAGAGAGAGAGAGAGAGAGAGAGAGAGAGAGAGAGAGAGAGAGAGAGAGAGAGAGTTGTCATGTATTTAGGAGTAAAATGTTTGTAAAGCAAGTATCAAGTCTAAAGCTTGATATATATATATATATATATATATATATATATATATATATATATATATATATATATATATATATATATATATATATATATATATATATATTGTCTGTCCAATCAGTATAAACGTGATGGTTTGGTCACATAGTGAGAATGGGAAACCTAGCCAGTTTAAAAGGCCTATAACCCATTAATCCCAAAGAAATAAGAGCACCTAAAATACCTTTGAAAAAGAGTGAGAAAAAGAGAGAGAGAGAGAAAGTGAGAAACTTCGAGGGGAAAGCGTGAGATTGGAGGGGAAAACTTTCGGAGAGAGAGAGAGAGAGAAAGTGTGAGGGGAAAACGAGGGGAGACTTCAGAGATGGAAATTGGAGGGGGGGAAAGTGTGAGGAGGGAGAAAGTCCTTCGAATACTGTAATTTCTGACTGAAGTCTTCTGAAGCTTAAGGGGGTGATTTTATTTGGGTTTTTTTTGGGGGGGGGGGTTATTAAGACGGATTTTGAAAGGGTATTTTAATAAAATATGAAATGGAATGCTGGTTAGAATTCAAAAAGTAATTCAGGAAATTGAATGACTGAAAAATAAAGGAATAGAATAAAATAAAAATAATAATAATAATAATAATAATAATAATAATAATAATAATAATAATAATAATAATAATAACACTAAAATAATAATGATAATGATAATAATAATAATATTTAGTAACATTAATAATAATTATAATAATATGATAATTACAGATTTTATTACCATTTACAATGATAAATGATGATAATAATAATAATGATAATAATAATAATAACATTAGCAGTAATAATAATAATAATAATAATAATAATAATAATGATATTAGTAATAGAAATAATGAGAAGATAAAGAAGAAGAAGAAGAAGAACACAGAAAAAAAAGACACAAGATAAACAACACAAAGAAAACAATAGCAACAAAACAATACGAATAAAGAAAACACCTATACATTCTCTAGAACATTTACTCTCCTACATAATTTTTTCCTCTCCAGCAAATGCAAAACAACTCTTCTTCTTCTCCTCGTTCTTTTCTGACCAACACCTGACAGATCTCAGGAGCAAAAAAATGATCCCAGTACTGCTTTCCAAACATTTTTTGAACCCCCTGTGCCCAGGTGGTGTTGGTGAGGTAATTATCCGCACCTTCCGGAACTTGGGAAGGATTAGGAGTAAATGAGGAGCGGAAAAAGTGTAGGAGAGAGAGAGAGAGAGAGAGAGAGAGAGAGAGAGAGAGAGAGAGAGAGAGAGAGAGATTGAAAGGCAGTACAGTACTTATGCACGGGACTGAAGACGGATGGAATATAATGTGAAATATTTTCTCTCTATTTTTGACCATATTGAGGGAAATCAAGAAACTGTTATTACTGATCATAAAGTTTACAAAGAGAGAGAGAGAGAGAGAGAGAGAGAGAGAGAGAGAGAGAGAGAGAGAGGAAGGCAGTATTTGAAGCACGTGATTGAAGACAGGTGGGCTAAAATGTATAATATTATTAATTTTCTTTTGTAAGCCTACATTGAGGGTTTCCAAAACAGCACTAACTATTCCTGATTATCAAATAGTTCAAATTTAAAGGTTCCCTCTTTTGATTCTCTAGGACTGACAGTCGTGAAAATATAACCCGTAACAACCAAAAAAAACAAACATAACCAACAGCAACCCACTACGTCAAAGGTCAACGTCAAAACTGACCTGTGACCTCAGAGAGAAAAAAAATATATATAAAAAGTCAGATGTCTCACGAGAGATATAAGAGTTGTATTCGTCTCATCTAAGTTCTTTCAAAGTGAACCTGAAAGAAGATAATGTATTTTTCTTATAGTGGCTAATCTTCCTTCTTCTTCTTCTTCTTCTTCTTCTTCTTCTTCTTCTTCTTCTTCTTCTTCTTCTTCTTCTTCTTCTTCTCCTTGCAGGGGAATTGTGGGTCAACAGTTGCTGGAATATTTATTGATAGGCTTTCAACAAATTATGGATTTGCCATTTTTGACGCAAATCGTAGCCTGTAATTATATTTGTTTGTTCTGCTAAATATGAAAATGTGTCAGGCTCAACTCTAAAAGACCTATCTCTCTCTCTCTCTCTCTCTCTCTCTCTCTCTCTCTCTCTCTCTCTCTCTCTCTCTCTCTCTCTCTCTGTTTTTATTCCCTCCCCAGAACACGTGAGTGGATTAGCCAACTCAATTACATTCTAGGATTAGAGAGAATCAGCGGGGTTGACTATCAGTTACCTTTCTACCGTACTTTCGATCCTTTCTCTTTTATTGGTTTCTGTTTCATCCTTTCCATTCCTCCTTTCTCCTCTTCTGTGGGGATTCTAGAGTCTTCGTATGTCTGTCAATCTGTCTTAGTTATCACTCTACAATTACTGAAGATATTCTGTCAGAAAAACATTCAAGAAAAAAATGCTAATTCTAGTCTACCTGTTGTGCTGAAATTAAAATATATATTATTATTTATGGTAAATCAAATATGTATGTTGTGCAGTTAAGTATTTCTTAACGAGATTTATAATTGTAATTATATATATATATATATATATATATATATATATATATATATATATATATATTTTATATATATATATATATATATATATATATATATATATATATATATATATATATATATATATATATATATATATATATATATATTTTATATATATATATATATATATATATATATATATATATATATATATATATATATATATATATATATATATATGTATGTATATATATATATACGTATATGTGTGTATATAGGTAGATAGATAGAAATAGATAGATAGATACTATAATCTCTATTAGCATGAGTGTGATTTCTGTTGGATCCGTGAAAGCAGAATGCTATCATATTTCCCGCCCCCCTCCCGGCAAAACCAACGTAATCTCTGCACACCTTTCAGTAATAATGATTCCGGGATCCCGACCAATTAGGAGAGCGATTACCTGCCCTCATTAGCGTTCTTTTAATTACTAGACAATTGACTATAATGAGAATTGTCCGCAATTATAACCAATCAGATTGGAAAGAAAATTCACAAAACACTGAGTACCTCTTGTTCAGAATGGTACATGGGTCCATTTTAGCCCACCATGGGGGCCATTTTTCAGGGGGGCATTCCGTGTGACGCCAGGGGGAAGCAATCAATTCATTTTGATGGTTTCAATATCGGTAACGATGCGCTTTGATAAAAATGTCATTATAATACGTATAATGAAGGCAGTTACCAATACAAATCACGTTTTTTACTTAGTATGTGTTGATATGTGAGCTGTTTGTGCATTGATGACAGGACATGTTTTTTATAGAAACAAACAAACAAGCTCATTCACACAGACATATATATACATCTATACATCAACATATACATGCATACTTCAATTCAGTCAACTGAAGATAAAATGAGATTTAATTGAATCCTCAAAATTCTTCCCAAGGAAGTAGAGAATACCCATATACATACATACATACATATATATACATACACACAGACATATATACATACATACATACCCAATTCAGTCAGTCGAGGAGAAAACCTTATCTTTCACTTAATCCTCAAAAATCCTTTCGTAAGGAAGCAGTGAATAGGAATAAGGACCCGTGTAACAGGAAGAAGAGCTTCCTAGACAGATTCCTGATTCCTCCTCCTACGCCCTTACGCCTCCTGTTTCCGAGAAGCGCCGTCAGGAGAGAGCTCCTTCTGCGAGGTACAGAGTATCACTCGGGTCTCCTTCAGGAGTGGAGAGAGAGACACTTCGGGATTGCCCTTACGACCTTTTGAAGAGGGTGGTTGGTTCTCTCTCTCTCTCTCTCTCTCTCTCTCTCTCTCTCTCTCTCTCTCTCTCTCTCTCTCTCTCTCTCTCTCTCTCTCTCTATATATATATATATATATATATATATATATATATATATATATTTTTTTTTTTTTTTTTTTTTTTTTAGCCTTATTGGACCCTTATTCGTGGAAAAAGAGAGAGAGAGAGAGAGAGAGAGAGAGAGAGAGAGAGAGAGAGATAAATATACACTGCCTTCCATAAAGTATGCATTAGTTCCTAACCTGTGTGAGTTGTGTTACGATCGTGAGAGAGAGAGAGAGAGAAATTGAGACCTCAGTTATTTTCTCCTCTTTATCACACATTACAAGCCTCATTCGTCTTCCTCCCCTCATCCTTCGTATTTCCTTTGTTTTATCTCTCTCTCTCTCTCTCTCTCTCTCTCTCTCTCTCTCTCTCTCTCTCCTTCGATGAGCATTGACGTAAAACGAGAATATACAATTTCGTCTGGAAATAATTTCGTAGATATAACTTTTAAAAAATCAAGATAAAAAAAATTAATTTTGCAAAATAAGAAAAATATTTGAAAATGAAAAATTATTTTCCCTTTTTTTATTTTTGTTATTTTTTGTAAAATTTGAACTCGGGAGTTAAAATCGATTTCTTTTCAACATCAACAACAAAAAGGTCCAGTTTATTCCTAGAAGTATTATTATTATTATTATTATTATTATTATTATTATTATTATTATTATTATTATTATTATTATAGTTTACCTGAATACAAATTTAAACATTCAGATACAATCTACGTTAGCCACATGACGACCGCCCCGAGGACGGGACTTTACGTCCGGAGAATCAACGGCGAGTCCAAAATTCAAGAAAGACCTCCTCTGGAACGGCCCACCCGAAGACGAGACCTTCCAGGAAAATGAACTGGAACTTTTGTTGGACCGACTTGTAAAAGAGGAGAGGGAAGTTTGTTTTTGCATTTCATTCCGTCCCCTCGGCCGCGGTGGGCGGAGATATTTTGGGCGTCTGAAAACTTTTTTTTGTTTTTATATATATTTTTTTCATTTGTTTGTCCTATTTTTTTTTTAGCTGCTTAAGTTTGGTTTTTTTAGTTTTCTACAAAGAGAAAACTATTATTTGTCTGTCCGTTCGTCAGATCTTGAAAACTAGTGAGGCTAGAGGGCTGCAAATTGGTATGTTGATCATCCACCCTCCAGTCATCAAACGTACCAAATTGCAGCCCTCTAGCTTCAGTAGTTTTTATTTCATGTAATGTTAAAGTTAGCCATGATCGTGCGTCTGGCACCGCTATAGGTGCCAACAACATAGGCCGCCACCGGGCCGTGGCTGACAGTTTCATTGGCCGCTGCTGGAAGTTTCATGGGCTGTGGCTGAGAGTTTCATAGGCCATGGCTGAAAGTTCCATGGGCCGCGGCTGAGAGTTTCATGGGCCATGGCTGAAAGTTTCATAGGCCCTGCTGAACGTTTCATAGGCCGTGGCTGAACCTTCCATGGGCCGTGGCTGATAGTTTCATAGGCCGCGGCTGAGAGTTTCATGGCGCACGGCTGAGAGTTTCATAGACCATGGCTGAAAATTTCATAGGCCTCGGCTGAGAGTTTCATAAGCCGCATCTGGAAGTTTCATGGGCCGCGGCTGATTCAACCCATCAGTTACAATCAAGTTTTATACAAATTTAACTTTCTGGTTCTCCACAAGAATATTTGAGAAGGATGAAAAGAAACTCTGGTTAAGATTCTGAAATATCTTCAGTCAATGTTTGCAAATCTCGGTGTTTGCTGAGCTTATAATAATCATCTCTCTCTCTCTCTCTCTCTCTCTCTCTCTCTCTCTCTCTCTCTCTCAACCCACATACAAATCCGTGTGTTTATCTTCTCTTTCTCTCTTTCCAGCCACTCACATTTGTGTGCTTATCTCCTCTCTCTCTCTCCCTCTCTTTATCCTGTCTTCCTTGCTCTTTATCCTTTCCTCTCTCTCTCTCTCTCTCTCTCTCTCTCTCTCTCTCTCTCTCTCTCTCTCTCTCTCTCTCTCTCTACAGTGTGTTTATTTTCTCTCTCCCTCTCTCTCTTTCTCTCTCTCTACTCACCAGTGTGTTTATTTTCCCTCTCTCTCTCTCTCTCTCTCTCTCTCTCTCTCTCTCTCTCTCTCTCTCTCTCTCTCTCTCTCTCTCTCTCTGAGTGTTTGCATTTTTCTTAAAGGCTAATTGTGGATAGAGGTCTGGGATGAGGTAAAATACATGAATTTCTATTTGTTTATTTTGGTTTCCAATCTTATTATTTTCTATTTCTTCTCTTTTATTTGGATCTTCTTTAGTTTCTCTTGACTTTTTTTTACTTTTCTTTGTTCTTGGAATTCTTAATAATTTCTTTTCATATTTTTTTTTGGGGGGGAAAAGTCACTTATAAATGTGTCAGTAAGTGATTTTATACATATATATATATATATATATATATATATATATATATATATATATATATATATATATATATATATATATATAAACATACCAGGCATATTCCTAGCCATTCTATTTATGAAGGTAGCAACGTTGGTTCTGGTCACTACCTGGACGGGTGGCCACCAGGAAAAAGGCATGGGGCTAGCAACCTCACCAATCAAGTACCCGCTAAAAACCAGTCAGTTTTGTCGATTAAAATTTAACAAGTATAACTCGACCCTGAATTCAGTGATGTCTGTAGTTGATAATTATGCTGAATTCATTAAAAAAAATAATTTTATCTCATTGGAAGTCAATTTCAGACTTTATAATTTGGCAAATTTGAAAATAAAACCGTTTTTCCGGAGCTGACGGTAAATATCCCCATCTGACATCGTTGTAGCCAATGGGAGGAGCTGAGCAAGAGCGTCCACCAATCACCATTCGCGCGCTGATATCGACTGCGAATTCTCACCGCCGGCGTTGGAAAACAGACTATTATAAAAACCATTATTTGGGTCTGTGTCATACCAAACATTAATTTTTATAAAAAAGTAAAAGTCTTTAAACATTGTAACGAGGGAGAAGTCCTTTGTAATGAAGCTATTTTAGCCCAGCGGATTAAAAATACCTTTTTTTTAATATTTTTTTGGACGGGTTTTTCCAAGCAAAGCGACAGGTGTTGCTGACAGTTCTATTCACATTTAGATTCGCCTAGAGGCGACGTCGGAATGTTTTCACTTGTCTGTGGGGAAAGTTACTTTAATTGCTCGTTTTCATATGATAATTGTGGGGTGTGATTTTTGTGCATGTGTGTGTGGGTATATATATATATATATATATATATATATATATATATATATATATATATATATATATATATATATATATATATATATATATATATATATATATATATATATGTATATACGTACTGGAAAATGTTGACACCTTAATTTGCTTAGCATGGTTAGAGTGAAAATGAATACATGACAGATGATTCGTGGGTTTCCTATACAATTTAAAACAAAAATTGGTGTTATTTCTAATAACTAAGACATCCCAAGATGGTATACAATTATTTTCTTCATATTCTGTTGTGAATCTTATGGATGGTACAAGAGATTTAATTGTTTGCAAGAAATCAGGAATATTTACATTTTCTTTTACAATACAAAATCAATCTATTCCCTAAGGTGTTTTGGGTTAGATATGTTGACGATTGTTTTTGTATTGTAAAAGAAAATGTGAATATTCCTGATTTCTTGCAAACAATTAATAATCTTGTACCATCCATACAATTCACAATAGAATATGAAGAAAATAATAGTATACCATTTCTGGATGTCTTAATTATTAGAAATAACACCAATTTTTGTTTTAAAGTATATAGGAAACCCACGAATAATTTGTCATATATTCATTTTTACCCTAACCATGCTAAACAAATTAAGATGTCAACATTTTCCAGTACGTATCTTAGAGCTCTTAGAATTTGTAGTCCTGAATTTTTGGAAGAGGAGTTTAAAATTACTGATAAAATAGGAGATTCATTATGTCACCCTCCATATTTTTTAGAACTTTGTAAAATTAAAGCAAAAAAAGACATATTACTATCCAACCAGTGTTAACAGAGAACTTAAGAATAATCTCTGTTTACCATTTCATCCTAATTTCAGTGCCCATTTTAAAAACTATTGATATCAACTCAGTATTTAAATATAATAAATATTTTGAAAAATAAACTAATTAACAATAGCCCGCCCAATTCAAACGATATTGTATACAGTATTCCTTGCAAAGAGTGTAATAAGATCTATATTGTTCAAACATCAAAAGGGCTAAAAGTAAGAAGCTTCCAACACAAATATGGCATTTAAAGGGGCTTATCAATTAATGGCATTGTGGATCATTGGCTTAAGACAGTCCATGCAGTAAACTGGGATAAGTCAATGGTAATCTACACGGTCAACGACCATCGGAAAAGGAATCTGCTAGAGACTGCGTTTATTGAAGCTACGGTCACCAGGAATGTTAAAATCTCCACCCAAGATTATTCCTTGATCCTTTGTCCCTGTCTTTTTCGTTTGAAGAACATGCTGCCAAGATTAGCAAACTGTGACCCCGCCCCCTTTCTGTTTTTGTAAATAAATCTCTGTCAACGTCTTTGGTATTCAGTGTGAACTTGAAAATGTAGAATAAACTACGAAAGTACCTGTTCAAAGTCCCAGTTTTCACTCACCTTCCGACGTGGATTTAGTAATTATATATATATATATATATATATATATATATATATATATATATATATATATATATATATATTAAAAATCCCTTTTGAAAAGCTAAACCAACACCTTGCAACTGTATAGACGAAGAAGTTGATTACCGAATTTGTATGCAAAGTTCCCCTCTTGTCGAGGTTAAACGCTTAATCGTTCGGACTTTCCCATCAGTAAGCAATCTAACAGCAGGTAAATATAAGCTTTCCAGTTTCCAGGAGTCCTGGAATAAAAAAAACTCTACTTTTTGAGACTGGAAAGTTTTTTTTTTTGGCCTGGTCTGTTATGAAAGGGTTAGGTTTGAAAATTGTTTTTAAGCAGGTTAGGGAAGGTTAGGTGACGTTGTAGGAGTTTTGGGAAGGTGGAGAATAGAGAAAATTGATGAATAGATTGAATAGATAAGTTTATAAATAAATACACATACACACACACACACACACACACATATATATATATATATATATATATATATATATATATATATATATATATATATATATATATATATATATATATATTATATACGTATGTATGTATGTATGTATGAATGTATGTATATACGTATGCAAGCTTTACCACCAGGGGACAACAACTAAGGAACTGTCAACAATATAGCATTTCCCCGCTCCAATTCTCCCGCTAATCCACATAACATTTGGACGAAACAAACTTTCCTTCTATTGTTGCAGCCTAATCAACTCGCTATTAATCCGAACTCGGGTGTTATCGTACACCTGGCAACTGTTCCTTAGTTCCAGGTGAAACACGATTACGGAACGCTGGAACAGTGGAACGCATTATCCGGGAGGTTGTTGATCCTAGGTAGGAGATACGTATGTCAGATGGATTGTCTTGGAGTTTGTTGGGATAAAAAAAAGTGCTTTTAGTTTTCTGCAAAAGAAAACTATTGTGCCGGCTTTGTCTGTCCGTCCGCACTTTATTCTGTCCGCAGTTTTTCTGTCCGCACTTTTTCCTGTCCGCCCTCAAATCTTAGAACCTACTGAGGCTAGAGGGCTGTAAATTGGTATGTTGATCATCCACCCTCCAATCATCAAACATACCAAACTGCAGCCCTCTAGCCTCAGTAGTTTTTATCTTATTTAAGGTTAAAGTTACCATAATCG
>NC_089785.1:24350206-24375206 GCF_040412425.1 Macrobrachium rosenbergii | reverse complement strand
CGCGAGACGAACGTAATGTGCCTTTGCTTTTATCTAACCCAGCCTCTAGTCTACAGCACCTCTGGCTAGCCCTTTCTCAAATTGTGACAATGAATTTACGACCTAGAACGCCCCCCCAACCCCCCACCCCCCTTGCCTGGAATCTGAGAAAGATATCTCCATAAATTCACCGGAATTCGCCCGACTTAATCACAGGATGAGGCGTCTTGACCTCCAGCAAAAAATAAACAGACTCTTCTTCTTCATATTTTTCGTGACAGGAAACTTGAGATGTTTTTTTCCTCCCTCAAGATGGCTGACACGATTTCTGCTTTCAGTCTGCATCGTCGTCTTGCCTTCCTCCTCTTAATTGAAGGGATTAACCTCGGGGTTTCGTCTTTGCAAAGGGCGACACATCCTTCAGGATTTTGCTGATGGACGAGGGATTTGTTTAGGCTCGAAGGAAGGAGAGGAAATTGCATTAAGTGGCTTTGGGCCGTGGGGGGAGAGTCTCTCTTCTGAATCATGCGATCTGTCTGTCTTTAGAGGGTAGGATTTCATTTATATTATTGTTAAATAATTACTTTTCCCGTCTCTTATCAATATATTCTAGGCAATCTCTTGTTGACATGTCTATTCTTGGCCTCTTGACTGAAAGGCCTATTCACCTAGCAAGGTGATTCACTGTAAATTCAGTAAAATAGGCCTAGGTTTGTAAAGGAAGTTCTTATCATAATCAAGGTTATTGTTTAGGAATAACTGACCCATATCACAAGAGAAAGACAGTTCTTTATATATATATATATATATATATATATATATATATATATATATATATATATATATATATATATATATATATATCACAAACATAACTACACAAACACACTCAAAACAAACACACACATAATCACATACAAATGAGACACTCACAAAATAGTCTAGTACACATCACGAGAAATGAAAATGATAATTTTGATGAAAAAAAAAAAAGCTGGCGTCTCCTTCGTACAAAGATCCTACGACGACGAAGAGGAATATCCTTCCATTCTGGCCCCCAGACTCCTCCTGTTGAATATTTGATGAAGATCTATAGGAAAGGACGCTGTCGGGCCCTATCCTAAATGCCTTTATCGTCTTCTTCCCTAAAAGAAGAAGAACGGTTTTAGATAATGATGGTCGACATTTTTATCTTTTTGAAATTTGACGTTTTGTCTGTATTATTTTTTTTTATTTTCGTCATTTCCGGTTTTGGGTTAGGGTGTAGATTTGTGTAGCTTACATTTTTGTGTATGTGTAAGTTGTATTTTGTATGGGTGATGTGTATTTATGCATACACACGCATATATAATTATATATAATGTGTATATATATATGTAATTTTAGTTTCTGCCATCAATGAACAATGATATACGAGAGAGAGAGAGAGAGAGAGGGGGGGGGAGAGAAAGAGAGAGAGATTCTTAAAAATGCAAAAAAAAAAGTCTGTCACTCTCTTTGTCATATCAGTAGTGTCTTTGGAGAGAGAGAGAGAGAGAGAGAGAGAGAGAGAGAGAGAGAGAGAGAGAGAGAGAGAGAGAGTCCCATAAAGGCAAGAAAAGCGTCCGTCCATCTCTTTGAAGTCTTAGTAGAGAGAGAGAGAGAGAGAGAAATTCCTAAAAATGCAAAAATAAAAAATGTCTGTCAATCTCTTGTCATCTTAGCAGCATCTCACTCGTGTTACTTATGAATTATGAAACTCAAAACATTCCCACTTTGTCTCTACACACTTAAGTGTTAAAACTAAACCGTTTTTGTTTTTGAACTAAAACCGTTTTTTGCAACGTGTCTACTCTCTTGAACACAAAGCTGTGGAAGTGAGTGGGGATGAATTATTTATTGACAAAGCCAGATTTCGTGACGTCGTTGGGAGAACAGGGAACATTGTCTCTCGAACAGGATGTCTGACTGTGGGTTATTCATTCATTATTCACGACTCTGAATGATGAATAAGATATTCAGTTACTTTTTCCCGACAAGGGAAAAGGGTTTTCTGTCATGAAAAATTTTTTCTATCAAGGAAAATTTATTTTTCAAGAAAAAATTTTTCTGTCAAGGATAAATTTTTCCTGTCAAGAAACAATTTTTTTCTGTAAAGAAACAATTTTTTTGTCAAAGATTAATTATTTCCTGTCAAGGAAAAGATTTTCCTGTCAAGAAAAAAGTTCATGTCAATAAAAAAAAATTTCTATCAAGAAAGTTTCCTGTCAGAAAGTTTCCAGTCAAGACAAAGTTTTCTGTCAAAAAAAAGTATCCTGTCATAAAGTTTCCTGTCAAGTATTTAAAAAAAAAATTCCCAGGCAAAAAAAACGTTTTCTGTCAAAAAAAAAGTTCCCTGTCACGAAACAAGTTTCCTGTCAAGTAAAAAAAAAATCTTGCCAAGAAAAAAAAATCAAGCAATGAAAAAAGTTTACCTGTCAAGAAAAATGTTATGTCAAGAAAAAGTTTCCTGCCAAGGAAAAAAGTTTCCTGTCAAAAAAATAAAATTTTTCTGTCAAGGAAAAAAAATCCTACCAAGATAAAAAAAATTCCTGCTAAGAAAAAATGTTTCTGCCAAGAAAAAAAATACCCTGTCAAGAGAAAAAAAAGTTTGCCATCAAGAAAGAAAAAACATCCTTTGAAAAAGTATTTGCTTAAGTCAACAGCCTTAGAAAGACAAGTGTTTGCGCTGCTATGATGATAAAGTACAGTAATATTTGCCTATTACTTTCTCGCCTGCTGGGAGGAATGTGTTGACAGAGAAATCTGTCCTCTGCTGGGAGAGAGAGAGAGAGAGAGAGAGACATTAATAGCTAGATGGGCAGATGGAGAGAGAGGAAGGGAAAGGTGGAAAGAAAAGTAGAGAGAGAGAGAGAGAGAGAGAGCGGTAGATACATAGAAAAAGAGAGAGAGAGAGAAATACATAGGTAGGTACTGGATGGAGAGAGAAATTATATATATAGCCTATATATATATATATATATATATATATATATATATATATATAGAGAGAGAGAGAGAGAGAGAGAGAGAGAGAGAGAGAGAGAGAGAGAGAGAGAGGGGGGGAAAGATAGAAAGAAAAATAGAGAGAGAGAGGAATAGATTGACAATAGAGAGAGAGAGAGAGAGAGAGAGAGAGAGAAATAGATAGACAGTAGAAAGAGAGAGAGAGAGAGAGAAATACATAGATAGATAGATTTATAGAGAGAGAGAACAAGCAGTCATTTTCCCCAAATTCTTCATTGCCAGTCACTTAAATGCAGATTCTCTCTCTCTCTCTCTCTCTCTCTCTCTCTCTCTCTCTCTCAGAGAGACGTGACCTCTGAAACCGACGCCACCATTCAGTCACACCAAATCTTGCCCGGTCTGAACACGCCATACGCTAATTGGGCCGTTAGCCCACGGAACTGGACACCGCCAGGTGATCTAACAATAACAGGGTCACTAATTACATCAAAATGCAGAACAGGTTTTGATTGTTTATGAAATAATGTAAGAAATATAAAAATATGAAATATAAAATATGAGTATTCGATTGTTTCATCTACCACATTGCTCTAGAATGTCGAGATAAGGATTTTGCGTATTTTAGATATGTTTTGATTCTCTCTCTCTCTCTCTCTCTCTCTCTCTCTCTCTCTCTCTCTCTCTCTCTCTCTCAGAAAATAATAATGTTGGCACTGAATGCCCTGTTGAATTTTCACATTATCAAAAGCAGTCTCTCTCTCTCTCTCTCTCTCTCTCTCTCTCTCTCTCTCTCTCTCTCTCTCTCTCTCCCGCAACCATTGTTCCTCGTTGACAACTTAAAACTCCATTTGACGGGGCCCGGAACACGCGAATTAAATCCGTGAACATAAACATGAAATATCAATAGCGACAGCGAAAAAAAAAATCTTTTTACTGATGACAGTTTTAAATCACGTGTAAAACAACAGGAAATTCTGACCATTTATTCATTTATTTATTCAGTTTGAAATCAATGACGTTCGGATTATGGCGAATGGATTGCAAACAGGAAAAAAGTGTTGGTTCAATATTTTTTATTGCAAACGAAAAAAATTGTTCATTCAATTTTTTTTTTGTTGCAAACAGAACAAAAATATTCATTCATTTTTTATTTATTGCAAACAGAAAATTGTTCATTCATTTTTTATTGCCAAAAAATATTCATTCATTTTTTATTGCAAACAAAAATATTCATTATTTTTTATTGCAGACAAAAAACTATTCATTCAATTTTTTTATTGAAAAAAAAAATATTTATTCAATTTTTTTTTTGCAGAAAAATTTTCATTCAATTTTTTTTATTGCAGAAAAGATATTTATTCCATTTTTTATTGCAAACAAAAAAATATTCATTCAATTTTTTATTGCAAACAGAAAAAATATTCATTTATTTTTTATTGCAAACAAAAAATATTCATTCAATTTTTTATTGCAAGCAGAAAAAAATGTTCCTTCAACATTTTTTTATTGCAAACAAAAAATATTCATTCAACATTTTTTATTGCAAACGAAAAAATTATTCATTCGACTTTTTTTTACTGCAAACAGAAAAAAATATTCATTCGACATTTATATTTATTACAAACAAACAAAATTAATTCGACATTTTTATTTATTGCAAACAGCAAAAAATACTCAACATTTTTTATTGCAAACCAAAAAAAATTCAGTTTTTACTTTGTCGTTGTCAGCAGCTTCGATTATCAGCAAAATGAGTGTCAGCTTAGATTGTCAGCACCATTTTACAACGTCAGTCCTCGCTGTTGGTTGCAGAAATCAGTTCTTGAGGATTAAGGCGAATTAATTTGCATAATCCTGCGTCATCATTTTCTGTGATATATTTTTCTTTTATGTTTGTCATTAAAGTTTGTGTATGTATGAAGAGAGAGAGAGAGAGAGAGAGAGAGGAATGACCGCTAATAAAGAGATGATAATAAAAAAAAAAAGAGCTGGCTAACAATAATGTAGAAAGAATAAATAATGTTATTGCATACAGAAGAGAGAGAGAGAGGAAAGAATAATTAATGATATTTAATACACTTATATCCTTTGGTCAAGGCAGTGAATGAGAGAGAGAGAGAGAGAGAGAGAGAGAGAGAGAGAGAGAGGGAGACGTGAAACATGCACAACACAGGTCACATCGACCTGTGTTTGTGTGTGTAATATATATATATATATATATATATATATATATATATATATATATATATATATATATATATATATATATATATATATATATATTTATATATATATATATAATATAAATACATTAATGAACAATATATGTACATGGTAGATACCAGTGGGATACAACAAACGTAGAATACCAAAATATAATTGAACCTTAATTCCACTCACCTGCAATGTATTGTCTCACCCTCCCCTCCCCCCTCCTGCTGGCGGCCGGGTTGTGGGGGGGGGGGCCCTCAAGTACTTTAGGATGTACCCAAGAATAACAATATCCTTGAAATACACCCTTAGAATTATTATTTACAGTAATGGCCGGATTCAGAATATTCCCTGGAAGAGAGAATTACTCACGTGCTTAATGCTTTCCACAGGCGATGGTGGTGGTGTCGTTTGTTTGTTGGAGCCCTTCGTTTGTTGTTTGTGGGACAGTGCAGTGGAGTTTTATGCCTCTGATTGATTGGTTCAAAGAATGGTCTGGTATACGTCGTTGCAATTGCATGAGTTTGAATGGTTTAACCGAGTTTTTTTTTTTTTTTTTCTATTGGACGCTGCGCGAATTCCAAGCTGTTATGTCGTAGCAAGTAGACACACACACACACATGGCTAACCTTAACCTTAAATAAAATAAAAACCACTGAGGCTAGAGGGCTGGAATTTGGTACGTTTGAAGACTGGAGGGTGGTTGATCAACATGCCAATTTGCAGCCCTCTAGCCTCTTCAGTAGTTTTCTAAGATCTTTTACAGAAAACTGCAATTGACAGAAACAAAAACAAAGAGACGTTTCAGAGAACTCAAACAACTGGGAGATATTTGGAAGAGGGGAGAGAGAATCGAGTGAAAGGGGAAAGTACGAATTAAGTCAGGCGTGGTTTGGGGTGGGGTGGGGGGCGGATGGGGGTGGGGGAGGAGTCCGCTTCATAACTTTTATGTCAGCTCTTGAGAGAGAGAGAGAGAGAGAGAATTTTCAGAAGAACTGACTGACTAAAACCTACAGTATTTCGTCATTACATTTCAGATTAAGAATGCAAACTATGGCATCTGGGGAGAGAGAAAGAGAGAGATAGATAGATAGAGAGAGAGAGAGAGAGAGAGAGAGAGAGAGAGAGAAAGATTTTCAGAGTAATTGTTACGGTAAAACCTGTTGTATTCCTTCAGTATATTTTGGAATGAATAATGAAGCATATATGCAGAGAGAGAGAGAGCGAGAGAGAGAGAGAGAGAGATTTCAAGGTAAACAGACTTAAACCTACAATATCCCTTCATTATATTGGGGAACGAACAATGCAAAACATTCAGATATCTCACGTTCAAGTGTAGAATTTCTCATCAACATTCCGTCGATTTTTGTCGAATTTCCCTTCGACAGAGGACCGTGGGAATTGTACAGACCCTTCTACTGGCCCAGTACCTGTCGAAAATATCACAGTATATACCCAGGTACCTGTCGAATAAAATTGTACTTGATGATAAACAGACCGAAAAAATTATGTTTATTTTCATATTCATAATTATATTGTAATATCAGAAGTCGATGTGGGTCTTGAGAAATTAAATTCTCTAATATAACAAGGAAAAAATGCACCGGAGTTTCTTCGGCGCAATCAAGTTTTCTGTACAGCCGCTACAGCGTATAATCAAGGCCGCCGAAAATAGATCTATCTTTTAGTGGTCTCTGTATAATTCTTTATGACCCAGAAACACGATTATGGCTAACTTTAACCTTAAATAGAATAAAAACTAATGAGGCTAGAGGGCTGCAATTTGGTATGTTCGATGACTGGAGGGTGGATGATCAACATACCAATTTGCAGCCCTCTAGCCTCATTAGGTTTTAAGATCTGAGGGCGGACAGGAAAAAGTCCGGACGGACAGACAAAGCCGGCACAGTAGTTTTCCTTCACAGACAACTAAAAACTAAGGCCTTTTTAACTCAATTCAGTTATCTCACGAAAGCCGTGACTTATCTCGCTCGATCAACGAACTCCAGGAAGATCAGACATTAATATTCGGAAAGAAATCAATTCTCATTTTCTCGCATCAACCCCAGGTGGAATCTTCTTCTTCTTCAGATTGCCTCTGAGAAATTGGAAAGGGAAACAAATGAATGGGCCAATAGTCTATTAACCAGAGGAAGTGGAGAGAGAGAGAGAGAGAGAGAGAGTGACGTATTTTAGAATTATAAGATAAAAAGTAAGGCATGTTGTTACTTATCACAAACTTGGTTCTTAATTAAAATTGTTCATTGCCCAAATGTACTTAAAGGATTTTAGCCCCCCTTTTTCCTCCAAAAAAACTGGCCCCCCCAAAAATAACTGAGGCCCCCAAAAAATTGGCCACCCCAAATAACAATTGGCCCCCTAAATAAGAAAAATTGGGCACCTCCTAAGAAAATTGACCTCCAAAAAATTGGTTTATTAAAAAAAATTGGCCCCCCTCAATAAAAATTGGCCCCCAGAAAAGAAAAAACTGGCCACCTCCAAAGAAAATTGGCCTCCAAAAATGATTTTATCCCCAAAAATTGGCCCTCAAAAAAAAAAATTGCCCCCAAAAATTAGATTCCAAAAAATTAAACCTCCAAAAATTACACCCCAAAAATTAGACCCAAAAAAATTAGACCCCAAAAATTGCAAAACTCAATAATGAATACAAAAAATAAGCTTTGCTCCCACAACATTTAATCAAAACTCTAAATCGAAATAAACAATTAGGCCACAGACACTCCCCCTTCTCTCTCTCTCTCTCTCTCTCTCTCTCTCTCTCTCTCTCTCTCTCTCTCTCTCTCTCTCTCTCTCTCTCTCGTATCGGATATCAAAATCATATATAAATATTTTCCCATGAATGGCGTGTCATGGAAATACTAACCCCCCCCCCGCTCTTTTTTTCCCATAGATTCCGTCAGGATACTATTTCAGCCCAACATGAAATCCATTTGGGAATATACTGTGTCATTTAATTCCCGTTTGAATGGTTTTTTATATTTGGGGGGGGGGGATTTGAGGAGGGGGGCGGGGAATTCCTATATATTTTTGGAAACTGTATTGGGGAATTGATAGGCTATATATAGATCTTATTACCATAAAGCGAGATTGGGTGTAATGTATGTATGTATATATATATAAAATCATAAATTTTGATATTAATTTGTTAAGGTTAAGTCCAGATTAGCAGGATTTTTTTCAAAATGTTGATTGCTTTCAGGTTAGCAAGAATAAATAGTTATGATACTGACTTTGAGAGAGAGAGAGAGAGAGTAAAAATTTTAATTACTTTAAGACTAGCAAGAATAAATAAAGAGAAAGAGAGAGAGAATTAATTGCTTTCAGAATAACAATAATAAATCTAACAGCTCTGAGTAAGGGAGAGAGGGAGAGAGAGAGAAACAGGCATAGAGAGAGAGAGAGAGAAAGAAAGAGAGAGAGAGAGAGACCCCCCCCCACAACATCAAAAAACCATACAAGGGCCCCCATCGTCGACATCTCGACTTCGAGAACGAACGTGAGGTCTTCACCAAAAGATCACGTCCCTTCCCAGTCCTTCACTCCCTATGCCTTCACGATTCCTGGTTGGTGAGGGCTCGTAGGACACAACGAGCACCCTCACTCGACAATTAGGGACCTGAAGGATACCAGGAAAACTGTTAAAATTGTTAAAATTGTTAAGTTCTGTTTTTGTTTATATTTTTTTTATACCCCACCTTTAAGAGGTGTTAATCAGTACCTGTGGGTCCTTTAGGTTGAAGGAAAGGGTGTAGGACTCGCAGCCTCATCCTGGCCTATAGCCCACAACAGCTGACTTGTTACCAGGGTCTTCTGTACAGCTTAGATCGACGCAGGAGATATATATATATATATATATATATATATATATATATATATATATATATATATATATATATATATATATATATATATATATATATAAATCTGCAATATGTCATACTGTTGTAATTAGGAAAAAAGGTCCACTGTAGTGTTTGGAAGAGAGAGAGAGAGAGAGAGAGAGAGAGAGAGAGAGAGAGAGAGAGAGAGAGAGAGAGAGAGAGAGAGAGAGACATTCACGATAACAATAAACAGACACAAATCAAATGCCACCCGAGAGTTGGGTCGAACAGTAGAAGGCGAATGAATTTTAACCTGCGAGAGAGATACAAGCTTTCTCCGTCGGGGGATACAATGCGTCACAGAGATCCTGGTCTTCTGCTACAGGAGGAAAGGAGACTGAGGTTCCTGTGTCCAACGCGGCGCGCCCTTTGTCCAAGATGGACTTCGCTCCTGACGGCGGCGACGACCTAAAAAAAAAAACGTGAAATGTAGATTTCGTTTTGTATGTGTGTGTGTGATTGTTTGTTGGTGTGTGTAGGGCTGGTGTGCTCTCTCTCTCTCTCTCTCTCTCTCTCTCTCTCTCTCTCTCTCTCTCTCTCTCTCTCTTTAATTTAAGTACACTCTCTGTCATTCTCTATAAGTACAGCCTCTCTCTCTCTCTCTCTCTCTCTCTCTCTCTCTCTCTCTCTCTCTCTCTCTCTCTCTCTCTCTCTTAAAGTACATTCTGTCATTCTCTTTAAGTACACCTCTCTCTCTCTCTCTCTCTCTCTCTCTCTCTCTCTCTCTCTCTTACTCAAAGTCAGTGTTATATTTATTCTCGCTAGTTTGAAAGTAATCACACTTCAAAAAGTTCTGGTAGTGTTCAGACTCTCTCTCTCTCTCTCTCTCTCTCTCTCTCTCTCTCTCTCTCTCTCTCTCTCTCTCTCTCTCTCTTACTCAAAATGGTAATTATATTCAGTTTTGTTATTCTGAAAGTAATTAGCATTGTAAAAGGAAATTCGGCTAGTTTTTCGTGGTACTCTCTCTCTCTCTCTCTCTCTCTCTCTCTCTCTCTCTCTCTCTCTCTCTCTCTCTCTCTCTATGATGTCTTTTCTCTTTAAACTTCTTAAAATATTAGCATCAAATATACTCATTCGAAACGTGAAACGTGGCGTTCTCTTCCCGTAGAGTTTATTTGCAATATCTGGTTACGGATGCATTTCCTATACAGCTTTTTAATTTCAGTCTGGGGAAATTGTTTGCATGGATAAATGTATATATATGCTATGTATTAGTTAGTATTTTGGGTGGTCACGTGTTATGTATACGTGTGTCATAAGATTGTTTTATATATATGTATGTATGTATATATATATACATACATATATATATAATATATATATATATATATATATATGTATATACATATGCATATACATATAATTAATTGTATATTTAATTAGACATTCTATTTGAGTAACTTGAAAGACCAACATTATATATTCAACTTTAATTAAATGTGAATGACGTAAGGATCCATTCCATCCAAAAAAAAAAAAAAAAAAAAAAAAAAACTTCCGGACCCCCCAAAAAATTTTAAAAATTAAAATAAAAAAATTTCCTGACCCCAATGACCCAGAACGTTGCCCGAAAACCATCAGGACAGGATCCGACCTGTAAAACACACAAACGCTAACTTAATTTGCCTGTAAAGTAAATGTTTTCTTACTTTTCCCTAGAGAGAGAGAGAGAGAGAGGGCTGAAGAACTCGTATTTCAAGAGGAAAGACCAACGCATGGAGAGGTGTTAAAAAACTAGTAAAAAATGCGCCGAAGAGTTTTCTGTACAGCGTATAATCAAGGCCACCGAAAATAGATCTATCTTTCGGTGGTCTCGGTATAATGCTGTATGAGCCGCGGCCCGCGAAACTTTAACTACGGCTCGGTGGTGGCCTGGCCTATGTTGTTGCCAGAAGCACGATTGTAGCTAACTTTAATAACCTTAAATAAAATGAAAACTACTGAGGCTAGAGGGCTGCAATTTGGTATGGTTGATGATTGGAGGGTGGATGATCAACGTACCAATTTGCAGCCCTCTAGCCTCCTCAGTAGTTTTTAAGATCTGAGGGCGGACAGAAAAAGTGTGGGCAAAAAAGTGCGGACAGAATAATTGCGGACAACAAAAAATGCGGGCAGAAAAAGTACGGACAGAAAAAAGTGCCGACAGCAAAAAATGCGGACAGAAAAAAAAGTGGGGACAGAAAAAGTGCGGACAGAAAAAAGTGCGGACAGCAAAAAGTGCGGACAGAAAAAAGTGCGGACAGAGAAAAGTGCGGATAGAAAAAATGCGGACAGAAAAAATGCGGACATAAAAAATTTTAAGTGCGGACGGACAGACAAAGCCATCACAACAGTTTTCTTTGACGAAAGACTAAACATACACTAAAAAAAAAAGTTTGCATTTGTAGACATAGCTTGAAAGCGCTTGATATCCTCGCTTGCTTGCCTGCGGTTTTTGGGAAGTTAAAAAACACAGGCAAACCTGGAGAGAGAGAGAGAGAGAGAGAGAGAGAGAGAGAGAGAGACTCAAAAACATGTAAAACTAGCAGAATTTTAAACAATGTTCTATTTCTTCAGAATATTGAAAATCTCTCTCTCTCTCTCTCTCTCTCTCTCTCTCTCTCTCTCTCCTTATTACCCACAACCCCCCTAAATTCAACACATTCTCACAATCACTAAAAAAAAAATTCATCTTCAATTCATACCTCTCCAAAAACACTCAGTAAGGAATAACTTCCCTTAATTAGAGGTGGGCCAAGTTTGCAACAACCTCCCCCCTCCCCTCTCCCCCTTCCCCCAAAAACCAAGAGTCGCCCAATTTCTCTTTCTCAGCCGAAAGTCCCCGGAAGTTCGAAAGTCCCGAAAGTTCATCACCAGAAACAGGTTCAAATGGAAACAAAAGGTCCATTGTCTGATGAGTCGCAAATGGAATTGCAGGGCAAGGGGAGTTTTGCAGTTTTGGGGGGGAATTAGTTGTTTATTTTTGGGGAATTGTTTGTGTAGGTGGTTGTGTATGTTTTTTTTTTTTGGGAGGGGGCGTGGGTGGGTTGTGTTTCGAGTGATTGTTTATGATGTACGATACATATGTGTTTGTATATATGCATACAAAGATATATAATTACATACACATAAAGAAGCATTTATACATAATGCTTGCATACATAAATACAAACAAGATATATAAATAAAGACATATATATATATATATATATATATATATATATATATATATATATATATATATATATATATATATATATTCAAGACTCAACCCAATGGCTTTCATAAATAATACGGTTTCAGTTTTGGCCCAGCCACCCCGCACCCCTCCCCAAAAAAAAAAAAACAACCAATAACCCACCGATGACGGAAACCTGGTTATAATTATTATTACCCCTGAATGACCGAACCAGAACGAGCAAAAAAAAAAAAAATTACTCCAATATTCCCGAGCATCGGATACAAATGAAATTCCCAAATTAATTCCCGCTTCGAACTTCATCACACAGCAGGTTCCGAAATTTAATATTCCCGATTCTGGAATGCGTGTTTATAACGCATGTTGATGTACAGTAGACCTCTGTGACCAGATGATTTTGACTGAGACAGATATTTCATCGTCACAAGAAATTTGCTTGTAATTATATATGTATATATACTGTATATATATTATATATATATATATATATATATATATATATATATATATATATATATATATATATATATATATATATATATATATAATTAGATTTGCATTGAACGTTTCTTGCGTTTCTAATTCCCCATATTCCTAATTTCCCACGTTCCTAATTCCCTTCATTCCTAATTTCCCAAATTCCTAATTCCCCACATTCCTGATATATCACATTCATAATTCCCCATTCCTAATTCGCCACATTCCTATTCGTAATTCCTCACATTCCTAATTTCCCATGTTCATAATTCCCAACCTCACTAATTCCCCTCATTCCTAATTCCCCTCATTTGTAATTCCCCACATTCCTACTTCACAAATACTTAATTAACCACATTCATAATTTCCAGCATTCCTAATTCCACACATTTCTCATTCCCAATATTCCTAATTCCCACATTCCTAATTTCCCACACTCCTAATCCCCACATTCCTGATCCCTTACATTCATTATCCCCACATTACTATTCCCCACATTCCCAATACCTCGCACATTCCTAATCTCCCACATTCCAAATCCCCCACATTCCTAATTCCCCAATTCCAAATCCCCCACATTCATACTCCCCCACATTCCCAATCCCCACATTCCTAATTCCCCTCTTTCCAAATCGCCACATTCCTAATTCCCCACACTCATAATCCCCACATTCCTGATCTCTTACATTCGTAATCCCCACATTCCCAATACCTTGCACATTCCTAATCCCCACATTCCTAATCCTCCACATTCCAAGTCCCCATATTCCTAATCCCCACATTCCTAATCCCCACATTCATAATTCCCCTTATTCCAGATCCCCACATTCTTAATTCCCCACATTCCCAATCCCCACATTCCAAGTTCCCCACATTCCTAATCACCATATTCCAAATTCCCACATTCCTAATCACCCACATTCCAAATCCCCACATTCCCAATCCCCCAAAATCCAAATACCCCTCATTCCTAATCCCCAACATTCCCAGTGCCTCAAGCATTCATGAGGCCTTGACAGCTTCGAGGCAGAAATGATTAATGAGAAACATTGCAACCCAAATCATTTCAGACTCAAGTTTGAGTTGCATTTTAAGTTAATGAGTTCCTCATTGAATGAGTTAATGAGTTAGATGTTTTTTTAAAATGGGAATTAGGTCCCTATGAGTCTTATCTCATAATTTGTTTAGGATTGATATACTGGAAGGCTTTGCGAGAATTATTTTGATTATTGACTGATCATATTTTGGTTTGACTCAGTTTTTTTTATATATATTTTTTTTTTTGAAGGTTTTTTTTTTGGGGGTGGATAAACTAAAACCAGTTGACAGGCTGAGTTAGAGGGAGGGTTGTTGGGTATAATTATGAAAGGGGGAGGCTAACTACCTCAAATGAATTGCTTTATTACCTCGTCGAGGTAGTTATTTTTCACCTCTCTCTCTCTCTCTCTCTCTCTCTCTCTCTCTCTCTCTCTCTCTCTCTCTCTCTCTCTCTCTCCGTCATAGCACAATATTACTTTTCAGAATTATATATCTTTCTTTGATTAAACGTGCATCTCTCTCTCTCTCTCTCTCTCTCTCTCTCTCTCTCTCCTCTCTCTTTCATCATATCATAGTGCTACATTTCATAGAAACATCTCTCTCTCTCTCTCTCTCTCTCTCTCTCTCTCTCTCTCTCTCTCTCTCTCTCTCCGTCATATCATAATGCTTTATTTCATAGTAACATCTCTCTCTCTCTCTCTCTCTCTCTCTCTCTCTCTCTCTCTCTCTCTCTCTCTCTCTCTCCTTTCATCATATAATGCTACATATCACAGTAACATATCTCTACCCCCGCTTGGATAATCGTCCAGCTCTCTCTCTCTCTCTCTCTCTCTCTCTCTCTCTCTCTCTCTCTCTCTCTCTCTCTCTCTCTCCTTTCATCATATAATGCTACATATCACAGTAACATATCTCTACCCCGCTTGGATAATCGTCCAGCTCTCTCTCTCTCTCTCTCTCTCTCTCTCTCTCTCTCTCTCTCTCTCTCTCTCTCTCTCTCTCTCTCTCCAAAGCACAGCCATCTGTTCCACCTGGCACCAGCTCTCATTAAGACTCATTAACGGGTCTGTGTCGTAATTCCTACCGTGTCAATTTTTATCTCATGCATTTAATATTTTTATTCCGTCTCTTATCTCATGTTAAATTGGATCTAGAGAGCAAGGTGGCTTTAGGAAACCCTTTATTATTATTATTATTATTATTATTATTATTATTATTATTATTATTATTATTATTATTATTCATAAGATGAACCCTATTCATTTGGGTCACAAAGAATATGATGTTCGTTTGATAAAAGTCACTAATTTGTTATTATTGTTATTATTATTATTATTATTATTATTATTATTATTATTATTGTTATTATTATTATTATTATTATTATTATTATTATTATTATTATTATTATTATTCATCTAGTCTAAGTGCTGGCTTTAGGAAATCCTTTATAAAAACACTTACGAGTCTCAGGTACCGTTTGAGGTTGTTTTTTCTCAAGAAGAAAACTCACTATTATTATTATTATTATTATTATTATTATTATTATTATTATTATTATTATTATTATTCAGAAGATGAACCTCACTCATAAGGAACAAGCCCACAGGGTTCAGAGAGAGAGAGAGAGAGAGAGAGAGAGAGAGAGAGAGAGAGAGAGAGAGAGAGAGAATTGGATGTTGTTTGGTGAACTACATCAACAATCTAGATTAGTTAGGAGTAATGCCATCTGTGTGTGTGCGTGTGTGTGTGTGTGTATGGGAAAGAGACAGACATACGTACAGACAGACAGACAGGGAGACCTCCTAGCCACGACTGGGAGTCTAGGAAAAAATGTCCCGAGCTTAAAATGTGACCTTGACTGACCTTATGAAGAATTTAACCCCTACCAGGAAACTAGAAAATTATAGAGCAACTCTTTAAAGTATTGTAGAGAAAAATATCTTTTGTTAAATAAATAATAATATTAAATATAGGAAGAATTTTAGAATATTTTTTTGAGGGGTCGAAAAAAAATTTCACTTCGGGTTTTTTTATAGTTTTTTGTGCTTAGTTTGATTGCAAGTAAATTGTCATTCTGTCCAAGGAAGAAAATCAATAACTTTGTTAAATATAGAGAAGCAGTTTAGAATATTTTTTGAGGGGTCGAAAAAAAAGTTCACATTTTTTGAGAGGTCGAAAAAAACCATTTCACCTTTCATGGTTTTTTTATGACTTTTTTTATTTTTTTGCTTAGTTTGATTGCAAGTAAATTGTCATTCCGTCCAAGGAATACATTTGTAACCCGACAGCCGTCGGATTCATTTGAATATTTGACAAAGTTATTTAATGAAACACAAGCTGTCCATCACGTGGACAGCATGAAAATGATTAGGCTTTTTGTGTATGTATATATATATATATATATATATATATATATGTATGTATAAGTATATATATATACATACAGTATATATGTACATATAGATAGATAGGTAGATATAGATATATGTATATAAATATGTGAGTGTGTTTGTATGTATGAGTATATATATACAGATGTATGTATGTATGTATGTATAAATATATATTGATGGTCCCCTGGTTAGAAGCCATGGCCAAAGAGAGAGAGAGAGAGAGAGAGAGAGAGAGAGAGAGAGAGAGAGAGAGAGAGAGAGAGAGAAATCGAAACATAAAAACTAACAGAGAGAAAAAGAGAGAAAGAGAAAGAGCGAGACAGAGACAGAAAGATAAAGATAAAGAGAGAGAGAGAGAGAGAGAGAGAGAAAACAGCGACTCGTTTCATCGTCCCATTGAGAGTGTTTGTCGATGCCATTCGGCAGAGAACGCTCCCTTGTCAACAAACAAGAGACAAGCCAAGATGTCCCGAGGCCGTATTATGCAAATGGGCGCTACAAATGGCTGTCCTATGAGAACGGAGCTTTTTATTAGAAGTCTTGAGCACTGGAAGAAGAAGAGGAAGGAGGAGGAAGAGGAGGAGGAGGTGGAGGTGGAGGAGGAGGAGGAAGTAAGTGGAGGAGAAGATAGAGAAGAATTGGATAGCTGTCTACACGAAGACACCTTTTCATGTTGTTTTTGGCCTGTTATTGATAGAAGAAGAAGAAGAAGAAGAAGAAGAAGAAGAAGAAGAAGAAGAAGAAGAAGAAGAAGAAGAAGAAGCAGCAGAAGTAAATAGAGAAAGAGACACAGAAGAATGAGGCAGTTACCTACGTGTCATATGGATCAATGGAAAAGTTGTAGATAAGAAACAGTATACATATAGGCATCTTTACCCAAAAGCTTCTTCCCAACCCAGTGTCTGTGATAACCTTTACATACAAATAAGTGATGTGTATCATTATAAATATATTTTTCCTGTGAGTAACAATGATAGTCTAAAGGAAATAAGCCCACAATTAGTGTTGTACAATCTCTCTCGCCGCTGGCTTCGAAATGATTTTCAGAATGAAGGGAAAATGTTTTTTATGGAAATATGTATCGTTCTAAAGCTGTGAAGAATGTCAGTGGATGATCTGATTATTATATTCTCAGGATGACTGAGGTCAGATTCTTCTGGATTTGGACTTCAGATTTCTGTGGAAGTCTGCAGACTTCAAATTTCTGAAGACTTCAGAATTCCTGTTGAACTTAGCAGACTTCAAATTTCTGAAGACTTCAGAATTCCTGTTGAACTTAGCAGACTTCAAATTTCTGAAGACTTCAAATTTCTGCTGAAGTCTGCAGACTTCAAATTTCTGAAGACTTCAAATTTCTGTTGAAATCTGCAGACTTCAAATTTCTGAAGACTTCAAATTTGTGTTGAAATCTGCAGACTTCAAATTTCTGAAGACTTCAAATTTCTGTTGTAGTCAGCAGACTTCAAATTTCTGTGGAAGTCTGCAGACTTCAAATTTCTGAAGACTTCAGAACTCCTGTTGAACTTAGCAGACTTCAAATTTCTGTTGAAGCCTGCAGACTTCAAATTTCTGTTGAAGTCTGCAGACTTCAAATTTCTGAAGACTTCAAAATTTCTGTTGAACTCAGCAGAAACGTCCTCTGGGTTACATAAAATGTTCCCTGGCTTGTTGAACCTGACTAACTGTCACAGACAACAGACATTTAGACACCCACCCACTTATAATCATCACTACTCACTATCCATCACTCTCAACAATGTCGAATTACCAATAACCTTCAGAGTCTAATTCACTTTACCCTCACGAAAAACCTTCCATGGACATCTGGAATCACCTCCGTTCCAGGAAAGCCTTTGTTTCATGGAAAGGGTTTGCTACCCCGGATGGGACTCGGCTATAAAGACACATTATGTGCCTCGCCACATAATGGCCAGGCCACATTATGGCCCTGGTGTTATTTCTGCCGGAATGGGGGACATTTTTCTTCCCTGGCTGTCGAAGGATTCGGCTGGCGATCGCTTCTGTGTTTACACAAGGCAGGAAGAAGAAGAAGAGTTGATATTTTCGTTGCTTGTGAGGTTGTGTTGACATCCAGACATAGGAAAGGTTTTCTTCCAAAAATGATTTATTTCTATGGTATAATGTAAAGAGAGGATTTAGTTCATGAGGGCAGCTGTTTAGTAAGGGGATTAGAAAAGGATTTACGTAGTTAATCCGGTGGATTAATGAGGGGCACATAGTTGAAATCCAATGGATCTTTATTGTTTGTGAGATTGTGTTGACATCCAGACATAGATTAGGATTTTTCCAAAAAGGATTTTTTCTTTGGTATAATGTGAAGAGAGGATTTAGTTCATGAGGGCAGCTGTTTAGTAAGGGGATTAGAAGAGGATTTACGTAGTTAATCCGGTGGATTAATGAGGGGCACATAGTTGAAATCCAAAGGATCTTTATTGCTTGTGAAGTGGTGTTGGCATCTAGACAGAAATTAGGTTTTTTCCAAAAAGGATGTTTTCTTTGGTATAATGTGATGAGAAGATTTAGTTCATGAGGGCAGCTGTTTAGCAAGGGGATTAGAAGAGGGTTTACGTAGTTAATCCAGTGGATTATTAAAGGCGCATGAGTTGAAATCCAAAGGATCTTCATTCCTTGTGAGGTGGTGCTGACTTCTAAATATAAATTGGGATTTTTTTCCCCCCAAAAAACGGATTTCTTTGGTATAATGTGAAGAGGGGATTTAGCTCATGAGAGCAGCCGTTCAGTTGGGGGATTAACAGAAGATTTACATAGTTAATCCGGCGGATTATTGAAGGTAAACAAGCTGAAATCAAAAGAATTATCCTTGTACTGTAAAGTACTCTTCTGTTTCATGACCTACTCAACCTTTAAACGATTTCTAAACGAGAGAGAGAGAGAGAGAGAGAGAGAGAGAGAGAGAGAGAGAGAGAGAGAGAGAGAATCATTTCTATCCAGACCCTGACAAAGTTCCTTCAGTTAAGATTCATGTTTCTTACTGAGACAGAGACACACAGACAGACAGACAGTCAGTCAGAGACAGACAGAGGCGAAAGCGAGTGGCAGGTGGCAGCTCCCAATCGTGGGGAAAAAAGATTACGGGAAGACGGACGATTAGATCCTAATCAGACGGGCGAAACCCCAATCTGCCAATCTGCGAAACCCCAATCTGCCAATCTGCCAAAGATCCAGTGGACAGCCACCCACATTTCTTAAGCATTGGTGATTCGTCCCTTTATCAGTTCACTTTTCCTCAGTTCTTTCTCCTCCTCCTCCTCCTCCTCCTCCTCCTCCTCCTCCTCCTCCTCCTCCTCCTCCTCCTCCTCCTCCTCCTCCTCCTTCTTCTTCTTCTTCTTCTTCTTCTTCCTCTTCTTCTTCTTCTTCTTCAGGAGAGCCGGAGGATTCGCCGTTCTCTGAAACTTCTGATTTGATCAAGTTCTTGGCACGATTTTTCCCAAGGTGAGTTTGATGGGAACAAAGAATTATTATTGTGGTGGGATATTGATGCAGTTGTCATGTGTAATCAATGTCAGTGGTTTATACGTGTATGTATATGTATATATATGTATATTCATCCTTAGTATAACGGTTAAAAGAACAGCTTTCATCTTATCAACTCTTCAAAGACAAACCCATTCAAGCAGAACCGATTCTGCCAACCGATATCAAATACGAGGAAGAGAGAGAGAGAGAGAGAGAGAGAGTGTGTGTGTACATATCGACAACCGTGAAAATGACTCTCATTTCCATTCCCGAGAGTAAATAGACAAGGAAAGAGTAATCTCATTTCAAGAGATTACTTCCGTTTGTTCATTATAGTTTTCCCGAGTCCGAACCAGGTCGTTATGTCCGGATTAACTGGTCGAGTGGCCGTTAGAACGAGCGATGTTCAATATTCTTTCGGGGCCGAGTTGCTATAATGCACTCTCGTGAAGGACTGAATTATTATTATTATTATTATTATTATTATTATTATTATTATTATTATTATTATTATTTCACAGTGCCTTTCAAATCTACCTCGTAGGCCCAATGGCTAGTAGACCTTCGGCCTGAATTTTACATTCCAGTTCCAATTCCAATTCCAATTCCCTCCTCCGCGAAGCGTTGTGTAATTTCCTTCAAGATTGACATAAAAATATCGATAAATATGGTCGATAATGACACATACTTTCCATTACTGCCATTCCTTTGATACGCCATAATTCCGGAAAAAAGATGATTAGTTTATCACTCTTGTATTAATCCTTCCTTTATCTTTTTATATTAATCCTTCTTTTATATCTTTATTTAATCCTTCCTTTATTTTTTATATTAATCCTTCCTTTATACTTTTATATCAATCCTTCCTTTATTCATGTTTTCAACTGAGATGACAGATTAGGGGAAAAGAATCACACACATATTTCATTATCTCCCCCAGCTCCTGATCTCTCTCTCTCTCTCTCTCTCTCTCTCTCTCTCTCTCTCTCTCTCTTATTTCATGGCTGACGACAGGTGGCGAAGAAACACGTAATATATCTTTTCCAAATCTGTTCATTTTGTTGATAAAGGAAGAAGGGGGTGGGGAGCCCAGGAGGTGGATGGGGGGAGGGGAGGGGGGAGGGGACCGAGAATCATTAACAGACGAAAGTTCGTTTTAAACTGTCTGGAGTCTTTTAAGTCTCTCTCTCTCTCTCTCTCTCTCTCTCTCTCTCTCTCTCTCTCTCTCTCTCTCTCTCTCTCTCTGTCAGTCTATCTGTCTAACTGTCTGTCCATCTGTCCTATCTATGTGTCCCCACCCGCCACCCAGGATGAAAATAAATGACCGAATGAAAAAAAAAATAATAATAAATGAAAACAAAAATAATAAATGAATGAAAAAATGGAACATTGAATTAATAACGGCTCCTTTGTACTTCATGAAGAGTCCATTTGTTTTTCAGATGAAGAATAATATTATTCATTCGTAATCAAGCGACGGGGTCGAATTGGGATCCAATGGCCGCCCTGGTAACCAGAAACAAAAAATAGATAGAGGGAGATGTTACAATAAAATTAAATAAATAGACTTTGGGTCGTCTAACAAAAGCAAATTCTAAACAATAAGTCGCGTGGCTTTTTTTTAAATGAGCTAAATAAAAGAACATGGAAATAGGAGAGAAAATAATAGAAAATAACAGCCTCTTTTGTTACGCGGTCCTCTGAATAATAAATGTAACTCTCCTTTTGTAAACTGGAAAGGCCAAAGAGAGAGAGAGAGAGAGAGAGAGAGAGAGATATCCTTTCCTGAACAATGGAGGAGAGAGAAACGAGGGCAAGGATTCTTCAGTTCCTTCTGGGGATTTCTCCTCACGTAGAGAGAGAGAGAGAGAGAGAGGTATCCTTTCCTTAACAATGGAGGAGGGAGAAACGAGGACAAGGATTCTTCGGTTCCTTCTGGGGATTTCTCCTCACGTAGAGAGAGAGAGAGAGAGAGAGAGAGAGAGATTGCCTTTTGTAGGAACAGTGAAGGAGTCTCTTGCAGCATTTTTTTTTTTTGCAATGGAGATATTGAAATGATTTTAAATGTAATATTTGATTTATTGTTGCTTTTCAATAAGTTTTGTTCACCTACTGACTCTACCCCAAAAACAAATTGAGATTTATATAGTATAATAATTATATAAAATTTGGGTATTTTTCTAATTAATTCATTTTTATGTGGTATTTCCCTAATAAATTCCGTATTTTTCTAATTAATTCCTGTCTTCCAAAACCGCTGTTCGCATCTATTAATTCCACCCCAAAATCATTTGAGGTCGTATATATGAATGCTTGTATAATTATTCGCATATTTTCAATTTATCTGATTCATATTTCTGTTCCAGAACTGCAATTTGCATCTAATAACATTCCGAGAGTTTGCTGAAATCATTTATCCTTATTTAACTTTTCTATATAAATCATTTATATAAAAAAAAAATTTTTATATTTTTTTTTATTTGTTCACTCACTTATCTACAGAATTAATTCGCTGAATTATTCAGTAAATCATTCATTTGAATTATTATTCACTTAGTCCGTTCATTCAGCCTTCAACAAAGAGGAAATTATACTTGAACGAAGATATTAAAAAGATAATATTTATATTTATATTTATAATTTATATTTATCATATTTATATCGTCCAAATATTCACGGGTGGCACAGTGACAGTTGCCAATTGTTAATTAGAGAACTATTACCCAGAAAGAGTTGATAATTTGTTGATAATTGGACTATTAAGCAATTAGGCAAGCATAAAAATTATCATAAAAATTATCACAACTCTTTTTTATTGAAATTCATAAAGATCGCAAATTACCATCGTATTACGAACGGAATTATTTATATAAAATAATTATCTGTATATGCCGTGAGCAATTATCACAGAGCAATTATTTGCCATGCATAATCACCCAATCTCAATTATTCCTAATGAATAACGCGTAGTTCATCCGTAATAATTTTTAATGAATTATCATTTCCGTAATAATTTTTAATGAATTATCATCACTGGAATCAGCTGATAATTGTCAAGTTAAATGGAATATTAAGGGTCATTGATAATAATTATGGAGTGCCCGCCAATTATTCTGCTTACATTTGAGAATAAAAATATGAATTTTATGGTATAAAATCATTTGCACTTCTGAATGAGAATACGCCGCTTGAATTATCTGGCATACAAATAATTAAGGGGAAAAAATAATCGTCACGAGATTTAAGTGGCGAAAAAGGGTTTATGGAACCTTTGACCTAATTCGGGTCAAAGGGATTTAGACCCTGTCTCAGACAAGGTCATTGAAACTATAGTTGGTTTGCAAATCGTAAGTTTTATTGGTATATGCACGTGAGCTCTCTCTCTCTCTCTCTCTCTCTCTCTCTCTCTCTCTCTCTCTCTCTGTATATATATATATACATATGTATATATAGAGAGAAAGAGAGAGAGAGAGGGGGAGATTTTGTGCACCAATTAACCGTTGTTCTTGCAAGGTCTCCTAAGTTTGTGGGGAGGTCTGGGGAGGTGTGGTGGGACATCCTTCTCCCCCCCCCGCTCCCAAAATCTCGACCCACCCTTAGGCCTAAACACAATGACGAAGAACACTTCCTGTAGGAAGCGATAAGGGGGCCCACTCGGTGGGCTCTGTGGACCCCTAAAACGTGTGGCGTTCTGGTGGTGTGTTTGCCCAGGCCATAGTTGGTAGTTAGCAAGCCTCGCTTTGTTTGTCGAGTTCTTTGAGTTTTCTTGAGTTGTTTGTTGCTTGTTAGTCTAACATTCTCCTACAGACTTCCTTTTGTCATCTGGTGTAATTACGGTTTGGGCAGCTGCCTTCTGAATGCACTTAAAAAACAGTCAGACATTTATGTCCACGAATGATTTTTCTTGGAGTTATCAAGGTTTTCATAAAGTCTTCAGCCAGTATATAGTTTGGTATAATTTGCTGGTAATCAGATTTTTGTTTCACTAATTGTCTAGTTCTGTCTGAAAGGACGTAGGTTTTTCTATTAAGAATTGGGGAAGACGAAGTTTCATTTTAATATATTTGTGAGATAAGATACATTTACATGTATATATATATATATATATATATATATATATATATATATATATATATATATATATATATATATATATATATATATATATCCTTTCATGACAGTTGGTATATTAGCCATTATTTTACACATTCAAGATCTGGGAATATACTCTATATATATTTTAAGTGTGAATGTATGTTTGTTTTATTAAGCTGACGGTAAAAATCCCCATTAGATATCGTTCAACCTAACTGTGATTGGGGAAGACACAGTTTCCTCCCCTACCATCAGATGATGATATTTACCGTCAGCTTCGAAAACAAATAAAAAATGCACCAAAGATTCTTCAGCGCAATCGAGTTCTCTGTACAGCCGCTACAGCATACAATCAAGGCCACCGAAAATAGATCTATCTTTCGGTGGTCTCTGTATAATGCTGTATGAGCCGCGGCCCATGAAACCCGTCCCATATCGTTGCCAGACGCACGATTATGGCTAACTTTAACCTTAAATAAAATAAAAACTACTGAAGATAGATGGCTGCAATTTGGTATGTTTGATGATTGGAGGGTGGATGATCACCATACCAATTTGCAGCCCTCTAGCCTCAGTAGTTTTTAAGATATGAGGGCGGACAGAAAAAGTGCGGACGGACAGACAAAGCCATCTCTATAGTTTTTCTTTTACAGAAAACTAAAAATGGGTCACAGTGACTTAAATTATCATGCATATTCATCTTAGCACTTTCGTTATATAAAATATAAGTGTTGGACTGATTTTACTTTCGAGAAAGGAAAATAAAATTGTAAAATGAAATTGTTGATAACATTAGTGATTGTTTCAACAAAATCTATAAAATGTTATAAATATACTTAAAAAGTCCAATTATTACATTTTGAAACAAATCTGGTAAATACTGAAAATATCAACTTGCTTTATGTGAAAAAAATTTAAATTTATTCCAAAATTTATTATTAAAATAAAAAACGTTTAATAAAATTATTTCAACATAATTTTATTAAATCTTTTTTCATTTTCGTTATAAATTATGGAATAAATTTTAAATTGTTTTTTCACATAAAGCAAGTTGATATTTTAAGTATTAAGATATTTTTAATATTGTAAAGTGGACTTTATAAGCATTTTTTAAAAGAAACCAGTTACAATTTTATACATTTTATTGAAACAATCACAAAAGGCATAAATTTATAACAAATTATATTTTAATTCTATATTACGGAATATGTTTTCATCATATAAAGGGAATTAATGTTGTAAGT
>NC_089785.1:24332706-24345206 GCF_040412425.1 Macrobrachium rosenbergii | reverse complement strand
AAAAATATTCCCTAAATATTGTATGATAATGAAAGTTTTTTACCACAGTTTGCAAAAAAAAAATTTCCCTAAACATTGCATGATAATAAAAGTTTTTTCCCAGTCAGTTTGCAAAAAAAACTTCCCTAAGATTGCATAATAATGAAAGTTTTTTCCCAATCATTTTGCAAAAAAACTTTCCTCGGCATTGCATGACACTTGAAAGTTTTTTCCAGCCAATTTAAAAAAAAACTTCCCTCAACATTGCATAACACTAAACGTTTCTTCCCAGCCAGTTTGCAAATAAAAAAAAACAATTCGGGACATCATTCACTTAACGACCCGTCCATTAGAGGGGCCCCCCCAAAAAAAAACTCTGCCTGATTATTCTGGAATCACATTAAAAAAAAAATCTGGCGTTTGTGAATCACGAAGGAAATTATGCGTAATCAGCTTTGTTGATTAATGAGAGCGACCGTTACCAACCCTTTCGATATCAGAGTGAAAAAATAAAAACTTTTAAAAAACTACGATAAAAAAAAACTGTTTTCAACCTTTGTGTTATCAGTTATCAGAAGTCTTCCGGGTTGAGCAGATAAGAGGACGGAAGCGTTAATTATTTACTGTCAGTTAAGGGAATGTATCTGTGACGAGAAGTGATTAAATGTTGATTATCAGGAAAGGTTATCAGTTAGTGACATCTCTCTCTCTCTCTCTCTCTCTCTCTCTCTCTCTCTCTCTCTCTCTCTCTCTCTCTTTATAGATTAAAGGGGAATTGTCAACTGAAGTGACGTAACGACTGACCTATGGACTTTTATAAATACCACTTTTCTGTAACTTTTCCTCATTCACTACTTTGCCTGAGGAGAGATACAGTTTGGTCTCTGAAATGTAGCTTTTACTTTCCACATTTTTGGCGTTTTTATGGGCTTCCTATATTTGATGGAATTCTGTTTTGACAGACAATACTTCACAGTCATATATATATATATATATATATATATATATATATATATATATATATATATATTACTTTACTTTTTTACAGTCCAATTCTCTACAAACAACACAGGCTGCCGAATTCCTCATGAAAATATTTGACTGCAATTTCCTCCTAATGACTTAATCATGTAGGCCTAATTCACCATCAATTTCTCTTAATTGGACGGGCATGTTGTACGTGCCTATTCACTCCTCCCCCCAGCACCCCCTCCGGGAGAAATAAATTTCCTAATTTGAAATTTCGGGAGCGAAATTTATGGCCCAGAGATGGCCCGCCATAAAGTTTCTGCAAATGGACCCTGGGAACAGGTGCTGAATTTATTTTTACTGGCTGTAATTACGTGTAATGAACGTGATTATAATTTGTAATCTTCTCTCTCTCTCTCTCTCTCTCGACATATATATATATATATATATATATATATATATATATATATATATATATATATATATATATATATATATATATATGCAAATAGCTAAACAGATATGCAAATTACAAATTATAATCACGATCATCACACCTGTGTCCAGGGCCATTTACAGAAAGTTCTGGGCCATAATAAATTCCGTTCCCGAAATTTTAAATTAGGAAATTTATTTCTCCCCACATGGGGCGGGAAGGTAGAGAGAATAGGCACATAGAAAATGACCGTGTAATTGAGAGGACTTAATGGCGAATTACGCGTACATGATTAAGTCATTAGGAGGAAATTGCTGTCAAATAATTTCAGTAGGAATTCGGCAGCTTTCGTCGTTTGCAGTGAAATGGAGGGTACAATAATAAAGTAACTGTAGCCTTGGGTTTCTTCGGGGGGAAAATTACATTTATACGTGGTTTTTTTTCTTTGTGGGAAAAATTACCTTTAGAGATTTTTGTCTTTGTGGGAAAAAATTACATTTAGAAATGTTTTTCCTTTGTGGGAAAAAATTACCTTTAGAGGTTTTTGGAGGGGAAACTACCTTTATAAATGTTTTTTTCTTTGTGGGAAAAATTAACTTTAGAATTGTTTTTTCTACGTGGGAAAAATTACTTTTAGAACTGTTTTTTTCTTTGTGGGAGAAAATTGCCTTTAGAATTTTTGTGGGGGGGAAATTACCTTTAGAATTTTTTTGTGGGAAAAAATTAAGTTTAGAAATTAGTTTCCTTTGTGGGAAAAAAAATCACCTTTACAAATGTTTTTTTCTTTGAAGGGGAAAAAATTACCAGAACCATGCATTGTTTGTGTGGGAAATAACTCTGAGACACGGGTATTTTCTTTGTGGGGAAAATTTACCTCAAGCCATGGTTTGTTTGTGGGAAAAAATACCTTTGTGGGGAAGAATGACCTTTAGTCATGGGTTTTTTTTTTATTTGCTGGAAAAAATACGACCGTTAACCATGGGTTTTTCCTTGGCTTGACTCTGAAAAAGGGAATTGAAAAGTCGTGGCCCAGGGGGTGTTAGAAATTACCAAAACCAGAAAAAAACTCATATCTGGAGGTTCTGTTATATTCCCCCATCGTCTAAGGCAGTGTCATGAGTTTAAGATTTCAAATATTTTTTTTTTTTTTTTTGCTCGAATTTTTTTTTTAGGATTTCAAATATTTATTTTTTTATTTTTGTTATAGTTTTAGAATTCTCTTATAGAAGGCGTTACTACGATATGGAGTTCATTGATTAAAGTTTTTGTGCTAATTGAATTCAAATTGAATAAGGAAAACGAATATAGTGGAAAATTTAGTGTTCACTTGATTATATATATATATATATATATATATATATATATATATATATATATATATATATATATATATATATATATATATATATATATATATATATATATATATATATACATACACATATACATATACATATATAAAGACCACTCTCAAGAACTGTGACCAAAACGCAGTGACTACCCAAAACATATGCAGGGCGAATATCCGGATCCTTTGAAAATGAAAATAAAAAAAAATAAAAAAAATATGTATTTCTGCTTCTCAGCAAGTAATGAGAGTCAGTCCAAGTAAAAGAGAGAGAGAGAGAGAGATAAGACTTTTTTTTTTAGACATTTCAAAAGCGAAGACGAGACATATTCCAAAAGGGAGGTAGAAGAGGAATTCTGAAAAGAGTAGAATAAAACCAGTGGGTGGAATAGACTTGGGAAAATAAAATTGAAAGAAAAAAGGTTATTGGAATTATGAAAAGGGGGGGAATAAAATAGACAAAAATAGACCTTTATAATAAAATATGCTTAAGAAAGTGGTAATTAGGAAGTTACCAAGATATTAAAAAGTATCATTGGAACTGTAGCATTCAAATTTATATATATATATATTTTTGAGTTTTAGATAAACTTCAGCACTCCAATATTTTTGGGGGGTGGGCCTTTAAACACAAAGACATTGATATATTTTGGAAAAAGTCAAATATCCACTGTTTTAGTCTTCCAATTAACAAGAGAATGTGTCTGGAAATTATGAATACTTAAAACAATATATATATATATATATATATATATATATATATATATATATATATATATATATATATATATATATATATATATATATATAACTTTTCTTCATAAATATATATATACAGTATATACATATATAGAGAGAGATAGATAGATAGATAGCTAGATAGACAGGTGTAACTGTCTCCAAACATCGAACCAAATAGAGTTATGCCCAATAAACATGATCATTTGCATAGTACCAATAGTTGTCACATCAGAGCAGAATTCGATTAAAAGCGAATATCATTTGTAATTTTGCCCGTCGCTCAGTCGCCCAATTTGCCGACGATTTTATCCGCCGAAACGAATGGTACGTCACTAAAAAAAAAACAAGTCCCGGCGAATGAAACCTGTTTCAGTTGATAGAAAATGTCCCGGTGAATGAATCCTGTTTCAGTTGATGGAAAACGTTCCGGTGAATGGAACTGTTTCAGGTTATTTAAAATGTCCCGATGAATGAAACCTGTTTCAGTTGGCTTGAAACGTTCCGGTGAATGAAACCTGTTTCTCTTGATTTATAAAGTCCCGATGAATGAAACCTGTTTCAGTCTATCTAAAACGTCCGATAATTTCAAACGTCCTAATGAATGAAACGCGTTTCAGTTGATTTCAAACGTTCTATGAACGAAACCTGTTTCAGTGTATCTCAAACCTTCCGATGAATGAAACCTGTTTCAGTTTATTTCAAACATCCCGGTGCATGAAACCTGTTTCAGTTTTTAAAAAATCCTGATAAATGAAACCTGTTTCAATTTATCGCAAACCTCCAGATAAATGAAACATGTTTCAGTTTATTCCAATTTGTTCGCCACGTTTCGAGCTGAGGTGCCGCGCTTCGGCCACCCATTGCCCCCCCCTCCCCCACCGGGGGGTGGGAGGTGCCGGTTTAGAACCTAATTGAAAACACGCAGAATGAATTTGTCGAAAAGTTTCGCAAATATCTAATTGAATCAGTCCAATGATTGATTCATAAAAAAAAGAAAAACTACGCCCGGTAACGACGGTCCTAAATGGGTATGTTTGTTTGTTCGTTCGTGTCCGTAACGACTTTGACAATGTTTTTTTTTTTTTTGTATGAAATCGGCTGGACAAAAGGTGTGACTTTTTTTTCTTTTTAATTACCTGTCAGAATGGAGGGTCCATTATCATCCGGTGAATGATATTTTTACCTGTTTGTTTCTGATGTTTGTGAGATGAGAGTTTGTGTCTATCTTGTGCGTGTGTTTGTGCATGATTCGCCTTCCTGTGTGTGTGTTTGTGTGTATGTGTATGTGTGTAATCTTTTATCAAAGTATGTGTGTCAGGCTTGCGTTTGTGTGTATGTGTTTGTACATGAACGTCTTCCTGTGTTTATTTGTGAGTTTGTGTATGTGTGTATGTGTCTGTAACGCAACACAAACAACGCTGGCGGAAAGAGACATTCAGCACAAACAATTTCTGATTTTTTTTAATCCGTGTATATGTGTTTGTGTATGTCTTCGCACATGAGGCTTCTTCCTGTGTTTGTGTATGTTTGTGTGTCTCTAACAACACAAACAACACTGACAGAAACATACATCCAACACAAACAGTGAAAAAACAAAGGTATTTCAATTCACACGCGAAAAAATATTAAAAAAAAAAAAGTTGCTATACCCGTATGAAAAAAAATCTTAAAAAAAAAAAAATACTACAAAAGTCTCCGTTTCCCCCTGAGTATTAAAAGAAAAAAAAACGCTACCGTAGGAGGTACTTTCTTACCAAGTGGGTTTTTATCGGTTCGGCCGATCATTCGCCGAGTTTCCCCCCCTGTGGGATCCAACTGCAGATATTTCTCGCTGACGGAATAAAAGGAAATACGTGTAGTGATGGGTAGATTCTCTCTTCTCTCTCTCTCTCTCTCTCTCTCTCTCTCTCGAGGTAGAAGGATTTTGAGATGTATAAAGAATATATATATATATATATATATATATATATATATATATATATATATATATATATATATATAAAACATCACCCTCCGTGTACCTAAAGTAAACGCAAAGAATTTCCAGAGACCCAGCGAGATGAATAGAAGGTTCCATTGGAAAGTCCACGCTTCTGCAACTCGAAGAGTAATGAGTTGCAAGGAAGAGAGAGAGAGAGGGAGAGAGAGATTTTAGAATATTTCTAAAGAAACAGACGAGAAGTTTGAAGCTAAAAAAAAAAAAAAATTTGAAGTTGAACTTAAAAAAAAATATATATAGGAAAATCTCACCGAGGCAGAAACAGAATTGGAAAACGTTCTTTGAACGATATTGAAAAGTTAGAAATAAAAGAATACTTTGTGTGTGTAACTTTCTCTACGAAAGTTCCGAGACTTTCTAATGCAAAAGTGAGGTACAGAGGTAATGCCAATTTTATTCAATATTTTTTTTATTATGCAACAGTTTTTTTTTTATTTCTTTGATGTGAATATTCATCATGATAGTCTCAGGAATATATATATATATATATATATATATATATATATATATATATATATATATATATATATATATATATATATATTGAGAAACTAGTAAGAAAATAGAGAATTAAAATACTATGAAGTGATTTGAAACTCTTAACACAAACAGCCGTTTCTTGTAATATATAAAGAATGCCCAATTTGTCATTCTAGCCGACGTACGTAAACTTTAAAGAATTGTTTTAGTCTTATTCCACGAATAAAGTGCAGTAAAAAATGTACAACAAAACCTATTCATATTTTTTTCTAATAATTCACATTGCCAACTTCATTGTAAAAATCGTTCCAATAATTAATTATCTGTCAATGGGAAATATTTTTTGCTTTATCCGTAGACTGAATGCAACGAAAAAATAAAAAAAAAACTAAAAAAAACTATTTTGAAATTCCCAAAACGAATTCTCGCATAATGAGACGGAAAATTCTAGGAATTGTTTCCACGAACCAAAAATAAAAAACTGGAAAAAAAAATATCATTTGAATTTTATTCGCGGAAAAAGTTTTGCCTGGATTGACAAACAATTTCATTTCGGACCAAATCGGGATCCGTTCACTCTGTCACCAAAAACTCCTGCTGATGAAACCTGAAACCTGTCAGTAATATCACTTCAAATTCGTTTCTGTTTGTCAATTTCAAATGAAAACTGCCAAGGTTGCAAATGCAAATGTGACGTGAGTGGGGTCAATACTGTACTGAGATTGTTTCGTTTTTATTTTGATGAAGTGGTGATATTTTTAATGACAGTTGCAAAAATGTTGCTACGTGGAAATGTATTCCTAAACCAACTCCCCTTACATTTGGATCATTTACTAACTTTCTTATCTAGTTATTTATTAATATGTTCGTTTAAATTTCTTTGGAAGCTTGAATTTCAATCAATGGCTCCTGTGGTGGGATTGTTCCATGTGAATGGGTCCATCTTCTGAATAATAGTAATAATAATAATAATTCGGTTCATTTTTTACTAATAACATGAAACTGAATCAATAATTTGTCAAATTTGTGTCCACATTCATGTAGACAATACTTGACATGGATTGTAATCTGTCTTAAGTTCAACTTATTCAAAAAGCATTGAAGATTTAGATGGCACGGACATGTTGGGAGAATGAGTGAGGAAGAAGGAATGAAGAAGGCTTGGCTGGAACCTTACAGGGGTAGAAAGTCGAGGGGTAGGCAGAGGATTAGAGAGAAAGATAAAGTGAAGGATGATTTGGAGGAGAAAGAAAATAAAATGCATATATAAAAATATATTTTGCTTTAATTATTCATAGGCATCCTCGCACCCCATAGGAACCGGCTTCGCACCCCCTAGGGGTGAAAGCACCCCCTGGTTAAGAACCACTGGTTTAGTGGAATAATCTTTCGGTAACTTGAAGGATTCACATCAGGGTAACCGACCCCTTAACATATGAGTAATTATTTTTTGAAATGGAGAAAATTATATTCAGCTGAACTTATTCCTCTTTAAACTACTGTTGGAGAAAGAGATTGGAATAAATGTTTCCCTGCAAACGAAAATTTATTCGCAGTCTGTGAGAATGCTAAAAAAGATTTTTTGATTCGGAAATTGGAAGATCATTCCAGCGCTGACAGAATGACATTTTCCTACGTAATATTTTGCAGAAACAATATAAATGCAAATGTCAGATAAGGAAGGTATTAACACTCAGAAATACTTCTCTATGTGTATAAGAATTGCTGTTTATTCGATTTAAGTGAATTTGAAAATAAATTCCTTTTTGTACCTCACTGAAATGTTAAATAGTTCAGTTCCAGACTGAGATTATGGACGTGCAAAATGTAAAATAGTTATAGGCGTTAAAAAATTATATATATAAATATATATATATATATATATATACATATATATATATATATATATATATATATATATATATATATATATATTAGAAATAACCAACACACAAAATCACGTGTGGAACAGAAATAAATTTCTGACTCACATCAGGATCGAACCCAGGTCTTTCAATTGAAAGGCAAGGGCGCTGCCCACGAGGCCATACAAGTCACAAAAGATTTGGAACCTGAGTGCCACTGCACACAGGAATTACCTGGGCAAGCTAACTTGTATGGCAAATATATACATATATATATATATATATATATATATATATATATATATATATATATATATATATATATATATATATATATATATATATATATATGAGGCACTTTTCACGCAATTGACAGAAGGGTCACATTGCAAAAAAACTGCACAAAAGCCACCCGGCAGTCCTTGCAAAAGCTCCCCCTAACTTCCCAAACAAACGCACAAAGATGAAACAGTAGGTTCTATTCTGTGCAACCTGGAATTAATACGCCGTGGGCCCTTCGACAATGCAAAGAGCTTTTAATTCAGATCTGTCACAGTAAAGTTTTTATTTCCACTTCGTGTAAAAGAGATTCACTCTCTGTCCCAAAATGGGGGCGGTCTTTGAATGACAATAAAGACGGAGCGATGAAAAATGAATTAAAACATAACAAAGAGAGATGAGTGGATGGCAAAAAGGGGTGCCTGGGTAAAAATGGAATGAAAGCATGAATAGAGATAATTGAATAAATACAGACGAACTAAAGGAGTGCTTGAATAAAAGAATGGGGCCCCGGAATGTTTTGTCTTCAAAGGATCACTAAAGGTTGCCGAAATGATACGTTCTGTGACAACAGTTCTGATGTTGAGAACCATTACACTAAAATTTGTGCCAATGGTGCTCTTCTCTCTCTCTCTCTCTCTCTCTCTCTCTCTCTCTCTCTCTCTCTCTCTCTCTCTCTCTCTCTCATGAGAATCGTTACTGAAGTTTTTCTATTTTTGGTATTGTTTCTCTCTGCTTTTAGATCTCTCTCTCTCTCTCTCTCTCTCTCTCTCTCTCTCTCTCTCTCTCTCTCTCTCTCTCTCTCTCGTGAGAATCATTACTGAATTCTTACTTCTGGTATTGTTTCCCTCTGCCTTTAGAAAAACAGCTTTGTCATTTGAAGTAAGTGGGTACAATGATTATGAGTTAGTTACAATGGTATTTACTCACTAACACAAATATATATATACATGAATTTCCGACTCGCTTCGGGATCGAACCCAGCCCATTCATAGGTTCAGTTGGTACCCAGCGCCCTTGCCTTTCAGCAGTTGATCGAGAGACCTGGGTTCGATCCCGGTGTGAGTCAGAGATTCATTTCTGTTCCGCACGTTATTGTGTGTTGTTGGTTAGACACACACACACATATATATATACAGTATATATACACATACATACATACATACACGCACACGCGCGCGCGCAAACAGACCACTCCCCAGTCTGAATATTAAACAAACAGAATCAAAGTTTAGAATAAAAGTATATAAAAATCCCCCAGAAATCGGCAGCATTATTTTTCCTGCAAAGGACTCAGCGTGAATCCTGCGACCAACAGAGAGTCTCCTAATACCTAACTAATACGCAAGAGTGGCCTTGCAGTTAACAAAGAAAAAAAAAAGCATTTTAAGAGCCATGCAATGTTGCAACATTCCGAGGGAGAGATGTTTTTTTTTAGTGGCGTTTTCCCGTACCATTCAGAGGGGCACTTCTGTAAATGGAAAGCTTTTAGATGGAACAAGGTCTTTTTTTTTTGTCTTTTTTTTGTGTGGGGGGATGGGGGCACTTGGCCCATGCCCCTACCGCTTCACCTTCTCTCTAACCACACCCCTTCCCCCCACAAAACCCGCCCATATCACCAAACACCCACGCCCACCTCTAAAAACCCAGTGATTCTTGGATGTCAAAACGTGTGTATTATTTTGGGAAAATTTTGCTCCACCTGTAAACTGGTGGTGTTCTTTGAAACATGTGATGAAACTGAAGCTATGTTTCATGTGTTTCAGTTGATGACGAGTATGAATAGCTTATTTCACTGTAATTTCTTGGAAACTGAAACTGTGTTTCAATTGTTTCATTTGATGAGAATGTATGAATAGTTTATTTTATTTTAATTCCTTGTTGTAATGTGTATGTGTGTGCATTAAGCACCTGTGTGAGAGAGAGAGAGAGAGAGAGACAGACAGACAGACTGAGGAACAGAGAGACAGTGAGACACACAGACAGAGAGACAGACTGAGGAACAGACAGACAGTGAGACACACAGACAGGGAGGCAGACTGAGGAACAGACAGACAGTGAGACACACAGACAGGGAGACAGACTGAGGAACAGAGAGACAGTGAGACACACAGACAGAGAGACAGACTGAGGAACAGAGAGACAGTGAGACACACAGACAGAGAGACAGACTGAGGAACAGACAGACAGTGAGACACACAGACAGAGAGACAGACTGAGGAACAGAGAGACAGTGAGACACACAGACAGAGAGACAGACTGAGGAACAGACAGACAGTGAGACACACAGACAGAGAGACAGACTGAGGAACAGACAGACAGTGAGACACACAGACTGAGGAACAGACAGAAGCAAGCAAAGACAAACTCCTCCCCCATCTCTTCCTCGCCCTTCAAAGCTCTTGATGTATTTCAAGCACGTTTGTAATAGACACCAAAGCAATTTCTGTCCCCCTCCCCCTCCCCAACCCCCACAACCCCCCACCCAACCCCACAACCCCCCCACACCCACACCCACGCCCACACCTTCTCCCGAAGCCGCCTTCTGGAATTAACTCCTGAGATGAATAAGAAATTTATTGGGAGGAACTGGTAAAGATTCCTGAAGGTGTTTTTGGGGGGGTTGGGGAGTTGACGTCAAATGCATCCTGTAATTGAATTAAGCGCCTTTTTCTAGCCCGGGCCCGAAGGAAGAGAACGAAAAGAAAAAGATAGGTAGGCCTGTTCTCGTCAAAACGAAGATGGAAGCCAAAGGCTGTTTCTCTCTCTCTCTCTCTCTCTCTCTCTCTCTCTCTCTCTCTCTCTCTCTCTCTCTCTCCTAAGGGCCTCTACGTCTTCTGCCTTGATGCCACTTTAGCTGATATTCAGACAGAAAGGCTGAGTTAAGTCCAAACCGCCATCTCTTGCCTGTCACTGAGGTAGAAAGTTGTCCCTTACTCTTGAACACAAGTGACAATTGCCAGACATCTCCTCTGTTTACCTGGGACCGTTCACTGCGACACTTTGGAGACGAATTGAATCTTTAACCACGCCGCCAGAGAAATAGCTTTGTCCTGGATAAATATAATAGACTTTTACCCCTCCAGGATTAATTTTCGAAATAAAATGTGCGGTAGAAGACGATAAAACGAGAGAATGAGGCCGGATAATATTATCCAGACATTATCCCCAAACACAGACACCCGCCATTGCATATTGCAGATGCTTCTTCGGCAAACGCTTTCGTATCTCTACTAACTCTGTTTCCGCCGCCTTCTATTGGCCCTCTGTTAAGAGAAATCATCCGGCAAGTCGTGAGTTACAAGACAGAAAGCGACTATCCAGCAGAATTACCGCTGCAGCGGATTTTCCCCGGAACGCAGTCGACGCCATGGTGGGGTCGTATGTAGCGTCGCCGTCCTATTCGGCTGAATGCGAAGAAGAGAGTTTACGTCGAGGGGGGTGGAGGGGGAGGGGGATTCGTGGTGGAGGTATTGTGGGGGAATACACGAAGGCGTTTGTCCTCCGAAGGGGAAAGGATAAGGTTTCCTCTAGGATAATTAGATGGAAGTAAACATTGGCGGTATATAAGTAGGATTGTCAAGATTAGGACTCGTATAGACCTTAGTTACTAATATTAGTATTCAGTGGAGTCTTATGCATTGGGGAATACACGAGGATGTTTATCCTACGGAGGAGAAAGGATAACGTTTCCTTTAGGATAATTGTACTAGGATAAACAATGCCCGATAACTATGTAGGATTGTCAAGATTACGACTCTTATAGACCTATTTAATATTCAACAATACTAATATTTACTGTAGTCTACTAATATTTACAATATCCTTATGCTTTCAGGAATGCACAAGGATGTTCATCCTACGGAGGAGAAAGGATAGCGTTTCCTATAGGATCATTTTACTAGGATAAACAATTGGCAATAACTATGTAGGATTGTCAAGATTAGGACTCATACACTTAGTTATTATTCGACAATACTAATATTTACTGTAGCCTTACCCTTTATCTGACCTGTCATATATAATGGTTTCGTGGTGGTCACCCACTCAGGTACTGACCAGACCCAATTTATTCAACTCATCAAATCACCAGTTCACGGCACTTTATCACAAAGAGAGAGAGAGAGAGAGAGAGAGAGAGAGATTTCTTTTTTGCTTTGAACAAAGATAGACAGATAGATATAAAGAGAGAGAGAGAGAGTGGGAGAGAGAAATAAACTTACATTTTTGCTTTAGCCGGAGAGAGAGAGAGAGAGAGAGAGAGAGAGAGAGAGAGAGAGAGAGAGAGAGAGAAAGAGAGAGAGAAATGCCTTTGACTAAACCATTCTCGTTAGAGGAATTATTTGCTCAAAGAACAACAGACAAACATCAAAGGTGGGAAAGAAATCCTAATTGTTTTGTTTA
>NC_089785.1:24310206-24325206 GCF_040412425.1 Macrobrachium rosenbergii | reverse complement strand
TTTTTGTGCCATTTTTTACTTTGAAATATATTTGATTACCGAGTTCAAATATTCGTCTAGACATTGAGTCATTTTTATTCAAAGCAATTCAAATTCATCAATAAGTCAATTCAAACTCATAAATAAGGCAGCTTGGTTTCATCATGATTATCAGTGCACCAATTACCAGAATCTGGGCTGGGCAGAATCCAGAGGTCCACAGTAGTAGACCACTTACTCCCTTTTACATGTACATAGGTCCCAGCCTTCAAAAATGTAAGCCTTAAAATATTGCCCATCTGCAAAGATAAATCATTCAATCAATCATGTCATCTCTTGGAATGAAATTAAGCTTACCCCCTTCGCCCCCACTTCTCACACCTCGCCCCCCCACCCCCAACCCTCTTCAGAAGAAATCTCTCTTAGTTATGAGACTGGCAGAATAGACGACTCCTTCAGGGATATGTTTCAATTCCTAAAATGGGTTCCGGGACATTAATGGGGTGATAATGGCTTGGTTAAGGGTGGTCTTCCTTTGGCCCGGATCCAGGCTACAGAGAGAGAGAGAGAGAGTCCTCAGATGTTATTGGATGGACGCTGTTTAAAAGCTCTTTTCTCTTAGCAAGTATATTTCAGGAGAGAGAGAGAGAGGGGGGGGAGAGAGAGAGAGAGAGAGAATCCTCAGATGGATGGACGCTATTTAAAAGCTCGTTTCTTTCCGCAAGTATATTTTTCTTCATCTGACAATTAACTATCATAAATATTGCCCTGTTGCCTTACTTTCAGTCTCTCAATAAAATACCGAGCGTTATTAGAGATATTAATGCGTTATTACTCTAATTCACCTCGTATTTTACTAATTACTCTATACTTTTATAAGCATTCGTCATAATTTACCTCAATACATCCTCATGAATCATATCTTCGATAATTATCAAGATATACATTCGTTTTTACCTGGGAAAATTATAGCCAGTGAATCGAGAATATATATAACAAGCATTCACCATAATTTTCATCTAGGATATATTATTATTAATAATTTCTTCGATAATTATCAAGATATATATTCTTTTTTTTTGCTTGAATTCCTTACAGCATCTTTGATGTTTCAAGTTCATAAGCTATTTATTCAGATTATAAATATGTCTGGGAAGATCTGGCGAAGCGAGATGTCATGACGTATTGATTAGTTAATGAGAGAATATATTGATTAATCAATGAGAGAATATATTGATTAATCAATGAGAGAATAATTTAAAAAACTGTTCTTGATAACTTACAAGGCTAATGTGGTTTCAAAGACTAGTCTGAGAGAGAGAGAGAGAGAGAGAGAGAGAGAGAGAGAGAGAGAGAGAGAGAGAGAGAGATTTCATTTCACTCGCCCTCAGAAAATACACAAAAATATCAAGAATCTCTCCGGAATTATAAGATTCCCAATACGATTTCCATCCTGGACCCTTGTAAAAAAAAAAAAAAAAGAATTTAGAGGGAAAAACAATAGTTCCCGAATCCATTGTCAGATGTTTAAAGACTCTCTGACAGCCAGACTTAAGATTCTCCCCTAATTAAGGGGGAAGGGACTGACACCAGTTCTGGCGCGGAGTGGCACTGATTGGCATTCAGGCATTGGGTAGGGGAGGGGGTGTAGGGAAGGGTGGGTCTTTGGCCCCAAGGCGAGGATCAGAAACAGAGGGGAATTATAGGAAATGAAGGCTTTTTTTATTCTCTCTCTCTCTCTCTCTCTCTCTCTCTCTCTCTCTCTCTCTCTCTCTCTCTCTCTCTCTCAGACTAGTCTTTGAAACCATATTAGCCTTGTCAGTTATCATGTTCTAATATTCCCTTGTTAATTAATTAATATCTCATGACACCTCGCCCTCCCCAGATCTGCCCAGACATGTTCATAATCTGAATAAATAGATTATAAATAGATTATTCACATTTCAGGGATTAAGTTATTCATTTTATCTCGTTATTCATTATTTACTTTAATAATCCTTCATTGTAGAATTGCTCACCAGATATTACCTGATGACAAAGACGTCTCATGAATAAATTTATATTATTTCCTAAGGCATGACAGACTTGAATCTCGCAGGAATTTTAAGTATTTTGTCGTTTCAGGGGAAATTACAGTCCTGTATCCAAACAGCATTTATTCCAGATCCCTGAAAAATACAGTCGCGTGACAATCGTTACGAATTGTTACACTTTTCAAATGATTGTACCTTTCGAATGATTGATAGCATTACCATTTGTAAAGACGCCAAAGCAAGGAAATAGCCGTCACCTGGAATGACAGCATTACTAACCAAAAAAGCCTCTGAAGTCACCAAGAGTATTGTTATACCTCAGGAGAGAATTGATTTTGTTCAGGAAACACGAGAGTTTGGAGGGCGCAAACCTCCGACAAGGATGAGTGATCCGTTCATCCTCAAATAGTTTCCTTATCTCGAATTCGTGTTTGTATCTCTCCCAAATCGTAATTAGTTGAATGTTGAACACGCTGCCTTGATAAACAGACAAAGACAATTACCCAAGCGTAAGGATGCATCCACACTACAGGAAGACATGTCATCAACACGTGTCGGCAACTGATTGCATACATATCACATACATGTTGAAAACAAGTTGACGACAGATTGTATACATATCACAAACATGTTGAAAACAAGTCGACGACAGGTTGCATAAATATCACAATTATGTTGAAAACAAGTTGATGAAAGATTGTATACATATGACTAACATGTTGACAACAAGTCGACAACAGATTGCATACGTATCACAAACTTGTTGACAACAAGTTGCCAACATATTGCATACATATCACAGACATGTTGACAACAAGTCGACGACAGATTGCATGCATATCACAGACATGTTGACAACAAGTTGACGACAGTAAGTGGAGAACGAATCTTCGGCCAACGATTGATAATCATGTGAAACATTGGTTAGGACTGCCAGTAAGAAGATAACTTGTATTCAACATGTTTATGTTTGTATGTGATAAGTTGATGACATGTTTATGACTTGCTCTACTGTAGTTTGACCCTTACGTCACTCTTGATGAACAACGTGATCAGAAATAGACAGTAACCATGACCCAACCATACACCCAAATTATGCATAATCTATACCCGACCATTTAACCCATACTGATATGGGAATAATAAGAGCACCATATCCCATCCGTAAACAAATTGTAAAATTTTATATATATATATATATATATATATATATATATATATATATATATATATATATATATATATATATATATATATATGCATGAAAAATTGTCAACATAGGTATAATTGGAAATCAGAACACATAGACACAGTGAATGACACAACTCCAAACTTTACAAGTAAATAGTAAAAAAAAAATTAACTGTAAATTGAGAACAGAACAAAAATTTTACAAAACAAAAACAAGTACAAAAATCATAGGTAAAGTAGTACAAATTAAAATTAAAAACTCATAACTAACTTACACAAGCAATTTTTTAAAAATGACAAGTAGAGTACAAAGGTAAGTTTTAAAAGTCAACAAATAAAAATACTTTAAAAAAAATAACAATAAAAATTGACAAAATTCTAAACCAATTCATATGGATCAAATTGAATACATAAAACCAATACATGCAGGTAGAGTGAACTAATAAAAACATCAACAAAACACACCTGAGTATGAAGGATTCTCAATATGACCTAAAATAAATTCATTTGGAAACAATTTATGTTACCCAAATTACTTTTTATTTACGTAACAAAGGGGGGGGTCTGTTATGAGAGTCATAAATCAGTATCGGATATCAGATCTGTATTTGAAGGATTGTAAATCTCTTTTAATTAAAAGTTACACAATGATTTTCTAGTGAATGTTCAATGTTATTTTGAATTTGTGTTTTATTTATGAAGTTAAATCTGTTCGTAGAGTGTTAGGATTCTAAATTTGTAATGATGTTGTGACCGTAGCTTTCAAAATTTCTTAGGAAAGTAGCTTTCAAAAACATTTTCTTTGAAAGTAGCTTTCAAAGTTTATTTATGAAAGTAGCTTTCAAAATTTATTTATGAAAGTAGCTTTCAAAAATTTTATGAAAGTAGCTTTCAAACTTTTTTATGAAAGTAGCTTTCAAAATTTTTTATGAACTTATAATTCAATTATGGCCTGTGCTGCTACACAAAAAATTTTTTTTATAGATTTGGAAAATATTCAGATATCCCACTGGTGTCAAAAATTGCCATCAAATTTTCAAGACATTTAAAACATTTAAGACACTGAAATTTTGATGTATGATAACAATCATATCCTCTACTAGCATCCAAAATTTTAACTAGATTTTGAAAACATATCTGTCCTCCACCAGCTTTCAAATCTCTTTCTACCTGCTTTCAAATTTACATAAAAATTCTAAAGAAAAAATCTTTCTATCAGCTTTCAAATTTACATAAAAATTCTTTTAAAAAATTCTGTCATTCTACCTGCTTTCAAATTCACATAAAAGTTCTGGAGAAAAAATTTCTGTACTCTGCCAGCTTCCAAATTTACATAAAAATTCTGAAAAAAATTCTCTTTCTACCTGCTTTCAAATTTACATAAAAATTCTAAAAAAGAATCTTTCTATCAGCTTTCAAATTTACATAAAAATTCTTTAAAAACAAATCTGTCATTCTGCCTACTTTCAAATTCACATAAAAGTTCTGGAGAAAAAAAATTTCTGTACTCTGCCATCTTCCAAATTCACATAAAAATCCTGAAAAAAAAAGCTAAGAAGTTCTGATCTCCTAACTGGGTCTCCAACAGCTAAGAATCGACCTCAGAGCAGGAAAGACTATGTCATCTTCCCCGTCGTGTAAGACTCAGAAACATCTCTCAGTAGTAGGTGAAATCTTCAACGAAGCAAGAGCAAGCCGACGGTATTTTGAAAACATCCACTGTAGGCCTGTAGGTAGGACGGTATGGATCTAAGCAGAGCAGTTTGACGTAGTTGTACCTCTGGACGCACTTAGACTTGTAGCAGGGGGGAAGATACTCACACCTCTTGTCCTTGTACCTGCAATTGAGGTTAGGTTAGGTGGACGGTTTGGTTACAGGGAGGTGAAAAAAAATGAAGTTTTTGAAGAGGCATGATAATATAGAGGCTTCTTAAGTTATTCTTTTTAGATTTGGTTGTAATTAGACTGATGGGTGGTTCATATGCCAAGCTTAATCTCAAGGGTACATGAAGATCTGGGCTTAAATCTTGGCCGGTTTCGACTCATTGTTTAGGTCATTATCATGGGGTTGACACGTAGTGGTAGAAATTTATAATATATATGTATATATACATGCATATATATGCTTGTATGTATGTATATACATATATATGAATATATATATATACATATATATTAAAACACACACATATATATAAATAAATAAATATATATATATATATATATATATATATATATATATATATATATATAGAGAGAGAGAGAGAGAGAGAGAGAGAGAGAGAGAGACAGACAGACAGACAGACAGACAGACAGACAGAACAGAGATAATTTATTATGTTAATGAAATAAAAAAAAAATGACAATTGTAACAAAGGAATTCTTTCGCAAGTTACCCTGAGAGAGACAGAGAGAGAGAGAGAGAGAGAGAGAGAACCAACTCTTTCTCACCTGCACGTCTCCACTCTAATGGACTGTGGGAATTTGTCCGTGTTAATGACTGCTACCCATTCCCCGTGGAGATTCTGGGCCCAGCCCGGCCTCAGGTATTGGACCGAACTCTCGCAGACGAAGTGACCTCCACGCCTTAATAATAATAATAATAATGTAGATAAGGCAGAATATATATAATGATTTACATCAGTTATTAAGTTGTAATAATGACTGTAAAAATAACTGTCTTCAAAGCGAAGATATATTTTGCGTAGCGTTTTCGGTTATGGATTGTAAAAGATTACCTAATATTCATTTTTATTTTCTTTCTTAGTTTTCTTACGTAAACCACATACGAGCACACACACACACACACACACACATATATATATATATATATATATATATATATATATATATATATATATATATATATATACATATACAGTAAACCCACAAAACCGGGACGTAAACACGCGCATGCGGCCCTCTCATCCCAGCTTAATTTTCACACACACACACACTCACATATATATATATATATATATATATATATATATATATATATACATAAATATATATACATACAGTAAAACCCCACCCCAGGACGTAGACATCCCATGCTCCCAGCTTACTTACTTCTCAGAAGAGGTGCGATTCTCGTAGTAGATGAGGTCATCGGGAGGAAACTGGTACAGGTCATTGTACAGGAGCCTCACGTCGTTGTAGAACCGGTCTATTATGGAATTCACCTTGTCCCTGGAAAAAAAAATTCTGGAAGGTCTTGACTGGAATATAGACTCGAGAGGTAAACAAGAAGCAAGAGCCTGTGCCAGCTCATGAGTGGTTTGGTTTAGAACTAGCTGATTGGTATATCATTGATGATAGTACAATCAAATACAAAGGCAATAATAATTATTTAGAAATAACTAATTAATTAATAAATTAGTGATGATGATAATAATAATAATAATAATAATAATAATAATAATAATAATAATAATAATGTAAATGGTGATGCCAACTTAATATTTCCTCCTGGGAAGGAATGGTGAAAAATAATGTTTTATGAAAACAGAATATATAAAGATTCATATATATATATATATATATATATATATATATATATATATATATATATATATATATATATATATATATATATATATATATCACAGCTATGTATTTGTTCATAGGGGGTAAGAAGTGGCAATTTTACAGGCACTTACAGAGGATACAATTGGTTGTATGGACAGTAGTCCTCGTCTATAGCGCACTCTGGTCTGTGGGTTGCTACGATCACAGGTCGACCTGAAAAATGGCATTTTCTTTTGTATGTAATTGTGAGAAATATTCATAATTGATATATAAATATACATCTAATATACATATATATTGTGAGAGATACTATGTTGAGTTGTATGCTATCTAAGCTTCTTAATACAAATATGTGTATGTTTATTCGTACAAGATTGTGAACAAAATTGTTTGAAATATGGTTATGTATATAATTTTGAGAAATATTCATACTAAGTGATATTTAAATATACATAAAATATACATACATAATTGTGAGAAATACTCCTTGGCTTTGTATGTCAATCTAAGCTTCTTGGTGCAGATTAAGTAGTACATGTATTCAAACAAGATTGTGATACAAATTGTGAGAGATATCGAGCACATATATTTATGGGACATAGCTCTGAGAAAATATTCTCTAAATAGCCACTCCATTTCATATTTGAATATATAATTATGGGAGATATTTAGCTGAGTTCTCTGTTAAAATGTTGATATAAATCAAATGATACTTAAATTCACGTGTTGTCAACAGAATTGTGAGAGAAATATCATTGAGTATGTAAATTTATGGGACATACCTCTGAGAAAATATTCTCAATACTTCTGTTTAATTAATATTTCCTGATGCAAAATCTGTCCATTGTTGAAAAATTCATTCTGTTTAGGAGGTAATTCCCAGGGAATTACTCTCCAGCTGAATGCCATTTTCATTTCAAAGTCATAAAATGTATCTGGGTATGGAGACAGCCCCTTCCTCAAACCTTCCTGATATAAAATTCAAGAAGACGACCCTTCCCAAAACTTTTCTGATATAAAATTCAGGACTGCAAGGGGAAGGTTGATTGCCATGTAGGGACAAAGACGTTCAAGAAAACTCCTTGATTTTTTTTTATGCAATTTGCATCGGAGTAATTACTACATTCCAGTGCGAATATTTCTTGTTGTGGGTAAAGAGAAGGGGAATGCGTAAGATATAATGAATGATGTGGAATTGACAATGTTGGAAAAACCTAAGGAAGTTATGCAATACCTTTGGTATATGTATTTATATATTTGCCTGAGGAGGGAGACAGTTTGGTCTCTGAAATGTAGCCTTTTATTTTCCACATTTTTGATTTTCCACAATTTGGCGTTTTTGTGGGCTTCTTATATTATATATATATATATATATATATATATATATATATATATATATAGATATATATATATATATATATATATATATATATATATATATATATATATATATCTTGTTGCTTGTGAGAGAAGTTGCTTCAGATAATATGAAACTTCAATGGTGCGTCCATTCTCAAACATGTGTCAAAGATGAACTTCAGATATATGTATACATTTCTACTTATGTGTTTTCAGTCATTTTTATAGACGTGGATTGCAAATGTGCTATACTTTTTGGCTGTAAAATGTGACGTAGCCTTGGCTATATGCTAAAATACAATGTGTATTTTAGGTAATCATTCAATCATTCAAATACAAAAAATTCAAGGTCTTTGGAGAAAGACATATGGCTAGTTAATACTTAGCCTGGCTATATACTAAGATTTATTTATTATTATTATTATTATTATTATTATTATTATTATTATTATTATTATTATTATTATTCAGAAGATGATCCATATTCATATGGAACGACCTCACCACAGGGGGGCCACTGACTTGAAATTCGAGCTTCCAAAGAATATTATGGTGGTCATCAGGAAAAATATATATATTTTAGATGTTCAGTCAAATACATAAAATTCAGAGTCATGGAAATAAGATAGATGGCGAGCCAAGACCTAAGTACCCGGACTTTTGACAAAGGGCAGTTTATCCAGCATACTAGAGAAAAGAAGAAGAAGAAGAAGAAGAGGAGGAGAAGGAGAAGAAGAAGAAGAAGGAGGAGGAGAGGGAGAAGAGAAGAGAAGAAAAAAAGAGAATAAGAAGAAGAAGAATTAGGAGAATTCTTACAACTCCTCCCAAGAAGAAGAAGAAGAAGAAGCAGAAGAAGGAGGAGGGGAACAAAAAAGAAGAGAAAGAAGAAGGAGAACAAAAAGAAGAAGAAGGAGAAAGAGAAGAAGAAGAAAAAGAAAAAGAAGAATCCTTACAACTCCTTCTTTCTGTACAGCCAATGAAATCCTACGCCGAGACATCATGAATGAGTAACGACACCCTACTCCATCCTTACTCTGAGTAAACAGGGGGCACAGCATTTAAAGTAGGGGGCGCCTCCCCCTCCCCCTTACCGAATGATCCTCTTACCTGACTATGAGAGGCCCCCAGAGAGGACACCCCCCCCCCATTACAATTGGGAGGGGGGGGCGTTCTTTCTCGAGTTTTGTCGAACTGAAAAGAACTTTTAAATAAAACAGGTGACGTCACGTTTGAAAGAATGTTCAGGGCTGCCGTTTCTCTCTCTCTCTCTCTCTCTCTCTCTCTCTCTCTCATTTGAAAGAATGTTCATGCTTTTGTCTGTCTCTCTCTCTCTTATTATTTATTCCACTTTCATCACAATGATTCCGGTATCTTTTTTTTTAAGAATAATCTCTCTCTCTCTCTCTCTCTCTCTCTCTCTCTCTCTCTCTCTCTCTCTCTCTCTCTCTCTCTCTCATTTTCAAGAGTCAGGATCGTCTGCTGCTTGCAAGAGTGCTGAGCAAACATTGGGCAATAGGACAAAGAATATTAGAACATCAGACAAAGAGAGAAGAAGATCTTTCGGAAAAAGACAAGCCCATCTCCCCATTTCGAAATTTTTGCTGCCATCAAGAATATCTTTGGGATTTGATGTGTTTTGTTGACATTTGATGGAATGAAGACGTTTGTAGGATAATGATGATGGTTTTATCTGCAATGTCAATCGTTTATTAACTTGTAAGTCCTCGTTTTGTCATAATATATTTCTTTTGCTTGAAGGGGCAGTGTTCCTGAAAACAGCAATTTGGAGTCATTGTTTAAATCTAGCTGTAGAGGGTAGTGCTGTCATCAGTGCACCTCCAGTGGTGCACTGTAGGCATTACTTTGTAAAGTTCTTTGCAGCATCCATTCCTCAGGCACCTAGCTGTAACCCCTTTCATTCCTTTTACTGTACCTCCGTTCATATTCTCTCTCTTCCATCTTACTTTCCTCAACCCTCTTCTACCAATTTGATTATTGAGCTGCGAGGTTATCCTCCTGTTACACCTTTCAAACGTCCTTTTCTCTCAATTTCCCTCTCAGCTCTGAATGACCTCATAGGTTCCAGCGTTTGGTCTTTAGCCTGATACATTCCGATCCCATTCAGTCAAATCTACAGATTTCAGATTCACTGACTCCAGTCTACCGCGGTTCCTTTGCTGTTTCAGAAAATTCTCAGTAAACATTTCAGTTCAGTCGTTTGAAATTCTCATCAGCAGTGCATGTGTGAATGTATTTTGCAAGTGAGACCAGCATTTACACCTGCTGTCCATCACTTGCCCAGGTCTGAAGGGGGAAAGGTGAGCAGAGGCCTTGAGAAAATTGTGCACTTAGAACCTCAAGAGTTCAAGCGAAGATGCTTTGAATTACTACCCTAAGAAAATTCGACTTGTATTTTACTAATTTATTTGTATCTATATTTATTTATTGATTGATTTATAAGTGTTTTTTTCTGATAGCTGATCTCTTCTTTCCGTATTTCCTATTATCTTCTTCAACGTCTTTCAAATGAACACCATAATATTCTTTGGAAGCTTAGATTTCAAGCCAATGGCCCATATAGGCTTGATCCATATGAATAGGGGTTCATCTTCTGAATAATAATAATAATAATATAATAATAATAATAAAAGGGAATAAGCAAGACTTTCTTAAAATAATGAGGAATCTAGACTCGTAGGGGAACTGAAAAACCAGGTAAATTAGTGACCTAATTTACACCTGATGAAAATAGGACTCACCTGAGGGAGGTCGCACCGGAAGGACAGGTGAGAGTCCTAGGGACACTCCTAAAGGTCCGGCTCCTGTGAGTCCTATTGCTGGAAGGATTGTGAATTAGAATTAGATACTTAATTGTAAAGAATAGGTACTTGATTGTAAACGAGTGGTTTGTTTTCAGATAGGTAGTTTTTGTAAGTGGGATTTCATATAAGCCTTTGTAACATAATGTAATGGTGTAATCTTGGTCACTGATGTTTAGTTTTCGCAAACAGTTGTAAACAGGTGGTTTTTTTTTCAATAGGATGTGGTGGTGTAGTAGATAATTTAATGTTATTGGTTGTAATTATGGAATCTTGGTCATTAATGTAATTCTGTAAATATAAAGAATTACATCAGTATGGTGTATAGCTTTCGTAAGCAATTGTAAACAAGTTTGTTTTCAGTATGTGATTTCAATAAGTAGATATTACATGATGCCTTTGGTCACTGATGTAATTTGGTCAAAAATTACTCAGAATTACTTTAGCATGATGTAATTTTTATAAACAATTGTAAAAAAGTGATTTGTTTTCTATAGATGATTGTAGTAAATTAGTCTTTGGAATGTCGATTATAATTATGGAATCCAGGTCACTGATGTAATTCTGTTAAGAATTACTCAGAATTACTTCAGTATAATGTAATTTTTATCAACATTTATAAACAAGCAGTTTGCTTTTAATAGGTAATGGCAGTATAGTGAATATTTTTATTAGACTTTCAAACATCGGCTGTAATGATGTAATCTTGTTCACTGATTCAATTCAAATCAAAATTACATTAGTGCAATGTATGGTTTTTACGTTTTTATCTCGAAATTAGATTTTGAAGTTTCAATTCCAGATTCAATATGTTTGCAAACTCTGTTTAAAAACTTAATGTTTATTTAATTTCCTTTTTTTTTAATTCTTGAAAACACTGTCTTCATTTAAGACCAGTATTAAAATGAAAATGAGCACTTTGAACACTTTAGTCCCATTTTTGGTCATAAAAACTGCTAATTTTTAGGACCACCAAACAATCTGAAAAGCTTAATTCCATTTATTTCTATAGAAAACTATATTTTGCGCTCTCATGACAAAATATCTGAGCTTCTGAAATAAACACATTATTTATTATTTCCTGTAGAATGTTCATGCTAAAATGATGACAATAGTTTGCCATGTTTCAGAATTGTATGTACAAATTATGCAAAAAAAAAATATTTTAAAATATTGTTGACTCAATTAACTAACAATCAGTTCAGAGACAGAGGAAGATGAAATGGCTTATTTCCATGAAAAGATTGATTGAGAGAATAACAGCTGCAGAGAAAAACAAGTACAGGTTTTGTCTTGAATATATTACAGGCCTCATGTGCAGTGGCAAGGTAAGATTTTATAGAACAAAAAAAGAAAGTTGAAAAAGGTATCTATGTCTGTTTGTCTGAAATTTAGAAGGCTTCTGAAAGTCAAATTATTCCTTCTTTCTTGAAATCATGAGCTGAAACCCTTTAGGGACAGAGTCAACAGACTTATATAAACTCAAGAGGGATTTAAAGAGAAATTAGCCTACAGGAGAGTGACAAGTTATAGGCCAAAAGTAAGTTAGTCAAGCAATGCTTGTGTTCTGTTAGAGCCTGCTGAGTTCTACTACAGTACTACAGGTAAATAGAGTCTGAAATAACTTCTACTTGTGTTCTGTTAGAGCCTGCTGAATTCTACTACAGTACTACAGGTAAATAGGGTCTGAAATAACTTATACTTTAAAAAAAAAATACTTACTTCCAAAGATGGGGTCAGCGAATGAAAAAATCTTGGAGGATCTCAGCAAAGGTTCTCGATCTGTGCAAGAATTCAGGAGACAGAAAACCACACGATTATTGATGGCACGAATTTACTAGCAGTGCTGTCTGGACAAAGAGTATTTTTACACAGGTCAGTTCACAAGTTGGTGCTGCCAGCTTCAAGGTTTGGTGGTGATATTGGTGGTGACAGATAGCTGTGAGTGTTGGGGGTGGTGATGGTGGCTGAGACAGTATTTGTGCTGGTGTTGGAGTGGTGGCTTTGTTGGTGGTGGTGAATCGTGCTAGTGGTGGAGATGTTGCTTTGTTGGTGATAGTTAAGATGATAATTGTTAGTTTGGAGTGTGTTAGAATATTATATATATATATATATATATATATATATATATATATATATATATATATATATATATATATATATATATACATATATATATATACACATATACATATACATATACATTTGCGTGTAGGTGTTTGTGTATCGCACATAAACATCTCCATATCAGAATATGAATTATGCACAAACATTTGACATATATACAAAATTAAGACACACATTAAATAATTAATATACATTAGTATACATCACAGAAAATTAATGACAGCTATCCCAAGAGGATCTCATTTGACCATGAAAAAATATTCACACTGGAAAAACATTGCATTGATGATATATTCGATAACAGGAAAGTAAGTAACAAGATTCTGTCTTCATAAGATAGTAAGATAGCCTTGGAATATCCTTCAAGTAAAATACATCAGAATGGAACAGGGCTTTGTCAAGGAAATCTATTGTCATTGACAAAACAATGTCAAGAAAATGAGACAACTTAATTAATATTCATTTTTTCTAAATATACCTCTAAAGGACTTTTAGTTCCTTGTGTGCTCGTGACGTAAACACGATTCATTAAAACGAAAATTATCTAATTAGAATATTTATATTTTTGTATCTCGGTCCGTTATACCTTCCTTTTTTAAAATATTCCGTTGCGCCAGGTAAACAGTATTCAATCAAGTGAAAAGTGAATACTGCTTTGATTCAAAGATCCGTTTTTCGCGGAGAAGGCGGTATTGAATAAAATGAAAAAAGACTGTTTTCAATTCTCAGTTTTTAGTTTTCTGTAAAAGAAAACTATTGTGCCGGCTTTGTCAGTCCGTCCGCACTTTTTTCTGTCCGCACTTTTTCTGTCCGCCCTCAGATCTTAAAAACTACAGAGGCTAGGGGGCTGCAAATTGCTATGTTGATCATCCACCCTCCAATCATCAAACACACCAAATTGCAGCCCTCTAGCCTCGATAATTTTTATTCTATTTAAGGTTAAAGTTAGCCATGATCGTGCGTCTGGCAACGATATAGGCCAGGCCACCACCAGGCCGTGGTTAAAGATTCACGGGCCGCGGCTCGTACAGCATTATACCGAGACCACCGAATGATAGATCTATTTTCGGTGGCCTTGATTATTATACGCTGTAGCGGCTGTACAGAAAACTCGACTGCGCCGAAGAAAAATTTCAACATATCAATTATCATAAATAATTTCCTTCGTTATAGGAAACAGCTCTCAAACGAGAGTATTATTTTATAGTATTATTTTATAGCCGCGCCCTGGCGTCACATTTTCACAGAATATTGTCGAGGAAAATATTCCGGGAAAGAAAACATTCAGCTATTAATTCCCCTCGGGGAAAAAAGGGAAATATTTCAGTTCCATGTCTCAAGGGGAGTTTAATTAATCTGGGAAAAAATATAAAAAAAAATACTCCACTCGGAGTATTTTTTATATATATATATCAGGTTTCGTTTGTCTTACTATTAAAAGTATTTTTTTTTTTAAGATAATTTCCATTACCTTATGCAAGGGGTTTTTGCTGACTGGGCTTAATTAGTGATTGCTAAAAGAAGTATGCAGTTAAAAATGGCAGTGAGGGGCAAGTATGTATATACGTATAAAAGGTGTTGATAGTAGGATGCTATGTATATGCGTATATATACACACACACACACACACACACACACACACACACACACATATATATATATATATATATATATATATATATATATATATATATATATATATATATATATATATATATATTTATATATATATATATATATAAATTTATATACATATATATTTATTTTGTATTTATATTTATATACATATATATACATAAATTTATATATATATGAATATGTATATGTATACATATTGAAATGGCAAGAGCGTACAAACATTACTTACGAACGAACAAATATAAATATCTCTGACGATGAATCGTATGAATGAACAAATATAGATATCACTGACAATGAATGAAAAAATATATTCAGAGTTT
>NC_089785.1:24295206-24305206 GCF_040412425.1 Macrobrachium rosenbergii | reverse complement strand
TTAGTCCACAAGAAGAAGAAGAAGAAGAAGAAGAGACCCACGTGAAGCTTTGTCTTGGACGGGACGGGGAATAAAAATGTATCATTCTGACTTGAACTTTTATGTATATGTATATATATCTCTTGCCTGATATCTCTCTCTCTCTCTCTGGCTGTTAATGGTATACATATATCTTACCTGATCTCCCTGGCTGTAAATAGTATGTGTATATATCTTCTTAGCTGATTTATAAGTGTGTCAAATGCGTTTTAGGCTTTTGGGTCGAGATGGAGAGACTGGAAGCATTGTCAGATTTAATAGGAACTGCAATGGATGAGACAACTGTATCTAGGGAATTGATAACGTGATGTTATCTAATTAATAGTGATGCATAAACCGTGATAGTATTACTTCCTGCCCTCTCTCTCTCTCTCTCTCTCTCTCTCTCTCTCTCTCTCTCTCTCTCTCTCTCTCTCTCTCTCTGGAATTAATAGAAACTAAAAAAACTTCAATAAGTGAATGGGAAATTTCCAGGGCTTTGAATGAATCTAAAATCACAGTCTCTCTCTCTCTCTCTCTCTCTCTCTCTCTCTCTCTCTCTCTCTCTCTCTCTACCAAACGTCAGTAGACTTATTCCCAAACACCTAGGACCCCGTTTCAGCCCCAGTAAGTGAATGGAAAATTTCCAGGGCTTTGGATGAATCCAAAATCTCTCTCTCTCTCTCTCTCTCTCTCTCTCTCTCTCTCTCTCTCCCAAACGTCAGCAGACTTATTCCCAAACACTCAGGACTCAGTTTCAGTTCCAGGAGACAAAATATTCTAAAAAAAACTTTTCAATTTTCCGCATTTTTTCGAAAAACTTTTCTCATCCAGTTCCCAAAAAAGTGGATTTCTTTGGAACCGAAGCTATTGTCTTCCAATACTCTCTATTGTCCAGTGATTTCCTCCAGTTCTTCAGTTCCAGTCGTGCCGTCAGCCTTCCGTGAAGTGCCGTGTCAACTACGCCCTGTAACGAGGCACTCACTTAGTATCAAAAAACGTCGAGAATCGACAACTGGACGATATTTCGGCGTCAGTGAGCGAAGATCAATCGTGAAGAATTCTTTTCTCCTGTTTAGGGGATTTATAGAACCCCAACCTCGTGTCCGAATCTAGACCAGGCTTGGTGGGAGCTAGGGAAATGATAGACACGCCCCTCGAAATAGGGAAGGTTATGGGAATTGGGAAATATAGAAGCTAAAAGAAAGTGCTAAAGTCCTTTCTCTGTTGACTTAAGTAGTATGGGAGTTGGTAGACTGTAGTGGGTCAAAGCTGCTGTAGAGTAGGGCATGAGGCTAGCAACTTCATCCGAGATTGCTAGCTGAGAATAAATTTAGGTATATATATATATATGTTCTCATAAACTGCATAGGAAATTAGTTTCAGTTTCCACGGTATTGAGAGGGTCCCTTGTGCTAATGGCTAACAGTCAATAACGAAGGTGCATTTATGAACACACATAGTTTGAAGACACTGAAGAAAGGTTAAATATATTATACACAAACACTTAACAGTAATTCCTTTGTGTATAATACATAAAACTTTTTAAACTTCCTCTTATTATATATATATATATATATATATATATATATATATATATATATATATATATATATATATATATATATATATATATATGTAAACAATTCTCCATTATGTTTATAGTATAATGACATACCATAAGTAAACAACAAAAACATCATTCCCTTTTTTGAAGAACAAGTAGAACCTTGTAGCATTCACTAACCATACTGTTCTTCAGAAAAATCCTGCAGGAACGAGTGAAGGCAATCCTACGACGAAGGATTTCTGTAGTCAGCCACGACGAAGAATCCTTTTCTGCCTGCCTGTCCTCTGCTGCTGGTTCTGGCCTCAAGAAGAAGAAGAAGAAGAAGAAGAAGACGAGCTCGGTATCCCAGAGGAACTCAGAAGAAGAAGAAGAACTCTGTACCCAAGACCACGACCTCTCACAACAAACCCTCCACTTCGACTGCCTTCTAGCCTCTCCTAGAAGCCCTGAGGAGCATTCCGCCTCTCCTACCGGTGACCCTGGATAGCCTGCAGCTTCTGCAGGTGACGGGAGGAGAGAGGGAGACCCGCGAGGGAGGAAAAAATAGAAAGAAGGGGAGGAGAGGGGCCGCGTCACGCAAGAGTGGCTCCCAGACCAGGCGACGCCCAGCCATTGTCTTGTGGCGGGAAGGAGTTGAAAGCGCGGGAAACACGGCTTATCAAATAGCCCCAGATGGACGTCAGGAATCATCTCCTGCAGTTTTCTTGAAGGGGGAGTGTCTTAACGTCCCCTCCTCCTCCTCCCCCTCCCTCCAGCCTACGACACAAAGGATCTATTATCCACTGAAATGTCACTCGCCTGGAAAAAAATTGGTAAAATATACCAAGTTTTGTCCAGGAGACCTTGAAGAGAACAGGGATCTCTGTGTCTCTTGTTTTCCAGCATCCGGCTGGCATTCAGGGAACGTGCAAAGGGCTCTCCTGTCCTTGCTTTCGAAGGAGGTGGTGATGATGATGATGACGTCCTCGTCTGCGTCCTTGAGAAGGACCCCTGACAGTAGCATGTTTCAGCTTCAGAATGACACATTATGACTGACGGCATTGCGAAAGGAGTTGGCAATGTGACATCTCTCTGTAAACGTGACAAGTCATTTTGATAACTGGAGCATGGTGAGAGATGCTTCTTAATATGTAATAATTGTCTTTCAAAGAAATAATGATCTATTTGTTTCATGTGAAGGTTATTTTGAGTCTCTATTCTAGATTTTTATTGTTATTCTGTTTTAATTTTCTGTCCACCCTCAGATCTTAAAAACTACTGAGGCAAGAGGGCTGCAAATTGGTATGTTGATCATCCACCCTCCAATCATCAAACATACCAAACTGCAGCCCTCTAGCCTCAGTAGTTTTTATTTTATTTACGGTTAAAGTTAGCTATAATCGTGCTTCAGGCCACCACCGGGCCGTGGTTAAAGTTTCATGACCCGCAGCTCATACAATATTGTACCGAGACCACCGAAAGATAGATCTATTTTCGGTAGCCTTAATTACACGCTGTAGCGGCTGTACAGAAAACTCTATTGCGCCGATCAAGCAGGAGAATCTAAGTCTTAGATCGTATGGGATTTAAATCCTAGATCAGTTTGGATTTAAACCCTAGCTCAGATAGGATGAAATTCCTAGATCAAGTAGGATTTGAATTCTAGATTGGTTAGGATTTCATAACTAGACCTGCTAGATTGAAAGTCGTAGGTCAGGTATGATTGAAATCCTAGCTTGGGTAGGATTACATTCCTCCTGGACCAGGTATGATTTAAATTGTGGATCAGATAGGATTTAAATCACAGGTCAGGTAGGATTAAATTTCCTATATCAAGTAGGATTTAAATCCTATAACAAGTACAAATTTCAAATCTTAGATCAGACAGGATTCCAATTCTCCATCAGTCAGATAGGGTTAAATTCCTAGGTGAGGTAGGATTTAATTCCTATATTAAGTAGGATTTTAATTCTAGATCAAGTAGGATTTAAATCCTGTAACAAGTACAAATTTCAAATCTTAGATCAGACAGGATTTCAATTCTCCATCAGTCAGATGGGATTAAATTCCTAGATTACGTAGGATTTAATTCCTATATTAAGTAGGATTAAAATCCCAGATCAAGTAGGATTTAAATCATAATAACAAGTAAATTTCAACATTTAGATCAGACAGGATTTCAATTCTCCATCATTCAGATAGGATTAATATTCCTAGATGAGGTAGGATTAAATTCCTAGGATTAATATTCCTAGATGAGGTAGGATTAAATTCCTAGGATTAATATTCATAGATGAGGTAGGATTAAATTCCTAGGGTTAATATTCCTACATGAGGTAGGATTAAATTCCTAGGATTAATATTCCTACATGAGGTAGGATTAAATTCCTAGGATTAATATTCCTACATGAGGTAGGATTAAATTCCTAGGATTAATATTCCTACATGAGGTAGGATTAAATTCCTAGGATTAATATTCCTAGATGAGGTACGATTAAATTCCCATTATTAATATTCCTAGATGAGGTAGGATTAAATTCCTATATTAAGTAGGATTAAATTCCTAGATCAATTGGGGTTTAATTAATAGATCAAGTGGGATTTAATAAATAGATCAAGTAGGATTAAGTTCCCAGATTAGGTAGGATTAAATCCCTTGATCATGTAGGATTTAGTTTCAAGATTAGATAGGATTTCAATTCTAGATTAGGTATATATATATATATATATATATATATATATATATATATATATATATATATATATGTGTGTGTGTGTGTATATATATATATATATATATATATATATATATATATATATATATATATATATATATATATATATATTATGAGGAGAGAGAGAGAATACGTGCCCATATATATCAGGGCAAAGAGAGAGAGAGAGAGAGAGAAACAGGAAAAATAATCCTCTTTGCCCCAAGCAATAGAATGCAATAAAAAAGAAAAAATTTGGGGAAACGTATACATCTTGACTTTTAAGTATTGCCAGTCGGGAATAAATACCTCGGCCCCATACTTACTTGGCCGACTGTACCGTTTCGAAATTCTTCGTTTGCTTCTCCCTTATATAAGAGACTTTAGCATCTGAACGATGCCTTTTGCAACCGACTGAAGAAGAGGAACTTAGGACTCGGGGTCCATAGAGGTGAGTTATTGGCAAGGCTATTTACGTCGACGTTAAAGACCCAATTTTCGTACGGCCCTATAGATCGACCTTGTGCGTATGCGCGGATAGATGGCCACCCCCGGTGGTTGGGGGAGGGGGGCGTGGGGTGGTGGGGGTTTATGCGGTATCAGAAACCTAAGATGTTTATTTAGATATTGATGGAAAAAATTATTGTCTGGCAAGTTTAGAAATATAGCCATAATAATAGTCAGGAATAACAGCAAACTATTAAGGGTGGGCCATTTAGGGGTCAAATGGCCCAGTACCCCCCCTCTCACGTCCCAAAATAAAGGTAGGCCTGAAGATTTTTTGTAAATTAATAGAAGAAGCAAAAACTTTCCCCTTAATTATTGGCCACTGCCCCACTTAACAAACCCTTCCCAAAACTAATTTTTAAATTGCATCGCTCGATATGTGACGGACGCCTCGAATTGTAATTGGAATCACATTTTTATATACATAATATTTTTGGGAGTCATGCAATTTTGTTTTGACAAGTTTTAACGTTTCCCCGGTTAAATGAAATCTGTTCGCCCCCTTTAAAAACTGTGTTTGTGTATGTATGTGTTTTTAAAACACACATAATATATTCTACATATTTTACCAAACAACTTTTTTTATGACGTGAGTTTTGACAATTCATTGGCTAAATAAAATCAGTTCGATTGTCACCCCCCATATAGAAAAAACTCTGTGTATGTATGTTTGTTCGTGTATGTGTGTGTGTGTTTGTCCGTCCATAACGCACCTAAAATTCGCCCCCAAAACAATTCTTTTAATGACATGAGTTTTGACATATAGCTAAATAAAATCAGTTCGACTCTCCCCGCCCCCTAAATAAAAAACTTATGTATGTGTGCGCGTTCGTATGTATGTGTGTGTGTTTGTGTGTGTGTGTGTGTGTGTCCATAACGCTTCGAAAACATATTTTTACCGGAGAGGAAAGTTATTAGTGTTCCATTTGTCACACCACTGGGCATCCAAATGAGATATCCGGCGCGGCTGATTTTGTCGCTATAGACTTTGATATCCCGAATTATTCCGGGCCATTTCGGGTGATATCCCGTCGGCTACACGCACGTACACACACACATATACACATACACATACACACACACAAACGCGTGCGTGATGCCTCTTTTCATTCCAAAGTTTGGTCAGTCGTTAATCAGATAGCTACCATGAAAATGATTTTCCTGTAGGCTACAAACACATACACACACACAAACACGTACAATCACATACACACACACACAAACACACAAACGTGTGTGCAATGCTCTTTTCATTCCAAAGTTTGGTCAGTCGTTAATCAGATACCTACTATAAAAAATATTTCCCTGTAGACTATAAACACAAACACATACACACACCACACACGCACAAACACACATACACACATGCACAAACACACACAAACGCGTGTGCAATGCCTGTTTTCATTCCAAAATTTGATCAGTTGTTAATCAGATAGCTACCATGAAAATTATTTGCCTGTAGACAACATACACAAACACATACACACACGTACACAAACACACACACAAACAAACACACACAAACGCGTGTGTAATGCATCTTTCCCCTCCAATAGTGATCAGTTGTTAGTCAAATAATGGCCATAAAAATTATTTACTTCTTAGACCAAGTGAGGAAGAATTGGAATTTGTCAGAACAGGCGTAAGGCAGATTTCGCCTCAACTGGGAATCGAATACTGTGCTGCCCTCATTGCTTGGGAATGGAGTATCATTACCACTAGCCCATGAGGTTCTTATATATATATATATATATATATATATATATATATATATATATATATATATATATATATATATATATATATATATAAAGGAAATTAAACTTACGTAAAGAATCAGGTCTTTTAACGAACTGTCAAAAAAAAATACTAAGATTTTAGAAAAAAAATTCTTCATAAAACAAAAAAAAATCAATATATTTAAAACACGAAGCGAAATTTTAAACTTAAAAATAAAAAATCAAAAAAATAGTTTCAGAAGAAACAACGTTTATCTGACCTGGGGGAGAGAGAGAGAGAGAGAGAGAGAGAGAGAGAGAGAGACCACAGTCCTGCCAAAAAAAAGAAAAAATTCTCAAAAAAAAAACTTCTTCACACCGTTCGGAAACCGATTTTTTTTATTTATTTTTTTTTTAGCCAACGTCGTCACTTTAGTATTGTCTCTCGGTTTCTGCCAAGTCACTTCTGGAGTGTTGTTTCTCAAAAAAAAATATATTTTTTTTTTATTCCCTCGAAGAATAAGAGGTAGAGGTCAAACCAGGTCATCCGGGTCCTTAGAAATGTTTATTCAGGAAGTCGAAACATTTTATTTGTTTATTTTAGCGAATTGAAAAAGAGACGTTAAAATAACATACACATATTTAAATACAAATCATTCCCATCCTCCACAAATCGTTCAGCCTCGCTCAGGGATCGAACCCGGGCCATCGCGGAAAAAGGGAGAAAGGTTGATTTCACCTGACAAACGGCAGCCATAACAGTTTTGACAAAAAGCAATGGCGGTATTTTGCCTTTGATGGGACCGTTCGACAGGTGACGGCTACGGCGGATGCGCGCGCGCGAGCGAGAGAGAGAGAGAGAGAGAGAGAGAGAGGGGGCGTTAATCTAGGATGACCTGTAGGCTGATCAGATAGAGGAGAGAGATAGAGAGAGGGTAATTTGGCATAACTTGTAGGCAGATCAGATGGAGGAGAGAGAGAGAGAGAGAGAGAGAATAAGAGAGAGAGGAGGACAAAAGGACAAAAAAGAGAGAGAGATAAGGAGGGTAACAGGACAAAAAGAGAGAGAGAGGGAGAGAGAAAATGAAAAGATAAATAGGAGAGAGAGAGAGAGGGGGGGAAGTGGTTAATCAGGAATGATCTGAATGTAGTTGAGATAAAGGAGAGAGAGAGAGAGAGAGAGAGGAGGAAGAGGAGGAGGGGTAACAGGACAAAAAGAGAGAGAGAGAGAGAGAGAACGGCGAATCAAAGACATAAGAGAGGCGGCCTATAACACAAAACAGCGAGTCAACAAAGACGCGACTATTCCATCCAGCGGAACAAAGGCCCTCCCTAAACGGCAACGGGAGGCGGGTGGTGGGTGGGGGGACGGGCCAAACTGCCGAATTTGTTTGTTAGGCCGCTTCCGCCGGAAGTTATGCCCTCGTTTAATGTGCCTGTGTTCAAACACCTTCGTAATGGCTGTGACACAGCGGGAGCTTGGCTGAGCCGGCGAGAGAGAGAGAGAGAGAGAGAGAGAGAGAGAGAGAAGAGCTAGGCAAAAGAGAGAGAGAGAGAGACGTGCAGAATAGGCAGGGACACAGAGAGAGAGAGAGAGAGAGAGAGAGAGAGAGAGAGAGAGAGAGAGAGAATAGCGACATACTGAACCCAAAAATCAATGTAAAAAATGCGCCGAAGTTTCTTCGGCGCAGTCGAGTTTTCTGTACAGCCGCTACAGCGTCTAATAATCAAGGACACCGAAAATAGATCTAACTTTCGGTGGTCTCGGTATAATGCTGTATGAGCCGCGGCCCGTGAAACCTTAACCACGTTGCCAGACGCACGATTATGGCTAACTTTAACCTTAAATAAAATTTAAAAAAAATTACTGAGGCTAGAGGGCTGCAATTTGGTATGTTTGATGAATGGAGGGTGGATGATCAACATACCAATTTGCAGCCCTCTAGCCTCGGTAGAGTTTAAGATCTGAGGGCGGACAGAAGACTGAAACTGACATTTAAAAAGCAAAAAGTCAAAACACACAACACATTTTAATGACATCACGAAATCCGCTTCAAGTTTTATTTCGACACTATTTTGTCATCCCGGGGCTAACTTCAAGGTCAAACTTCAAGGTCACCGGGCACTGAACTTCCTCAAGAACTTGGCCCGTGCTCTGAAAAATAACCCTCGCGGATTTTTCCGACCAGGAAATGAATTGAGAAGGACTGACAGAATTCTGAAGGAGGAGGAGGACTTTCAAGAATGGGAAGGACTTTTAAGAATGGAAAGGACTTTCAGGACTGGAAAGGACTTTCTAGAATGGAAAGGGCTTTCAAGAATGGGAAGAACTTTCAGGAATGGAAAGGACTTTCAAGAATAGGAAGGAATTCCAAGAATAGGAAGGACTTCCAAGAATATGGAAGGATCTCAAGAATAGGAAGGACTTTCAAGAATGAAAAGGACTTCCAAGAATAGGAAGGGCTTCCAAGAATAGGAAGGACTTTCAAGAATGGAAAGGACTTTCAAGAATGAAAAGGACTTTCAAGAATGGAAAGGACTTTCAAGAATGGAAAGGACTTCCAAAAATGGAAAGGACTTTCAAGAATAGGAAGGAATTCCAAGAATAGGAAGGACTTCCAAGAATATGGAAGGACTTTCAAGAATGGGAAGGACTTCCAAGAATACGGGAGGACTTCCTGCAGAAACGTGGATTCTTAAGATAACAAACCTTTATTTGTGTTATGTCCTTCACAAAGAGACTTAGAGTTCCTCTTTGCCTAAATATTCATTTTTTTTTTCTTGGTCATATCTATATAAAGTTTCTAAATTACTTGTTAAAAATGTTTATGATTTATATAAATATATATATATAATAATAATATATTCAACACAGTCGAAACTCCCATAATTACCAATGCCATTCTAACCCTTATGAACCAGAAACTTCCTCATTATCCGTTACAACAATCAGTCAATCAGTCTTAGCGGGGGAAAAACCCCCTCTTTCATTCAACAACGAGGTTAACACCTCCTCGTCCATTGTTCAGCAACAACAAAAGTCAAAACAACAAAAAGCACAACGAAGGTGAAACAATTGTCCCTTGGAAAGAGAGAGACAACACCATTTTATTTATTTATTTGTTTATGAGGGCATTCTAAATTGACCTTTATGAGGAGAGGCCGTAAGGACTCACCTTGCCTCATGTCGTGACGTCATATTTTTTTGTTAAATTCCACCAATGCTTCCAAGGTGTCATTGTTTATCTTACCTGGAAATTTTCTCAGGTGCGAATGTCCCCAGGAAGGGGAAGACGAGGCTGAATAAAAGAGAGAGAGAGAGAGAGAGAGAGAAAATAGGTTCAACAAACTGATGGAGTGATAAATAGATTATTGTTCAACGTTTCAATAAAAACAGGAATAATTACCTGGGAGAGAGAGAGAGAGAGAGAGAGAGAGAGAGAGAGAGAGATAGAGAGAGAGAGAGAGGGCCCCATGGATGTTCAAGGGGG
>NC_089785.1:24290206-24292706 GCF_040412425.1 Macrobrachium rosenbergii | reverse complement strand
ACACGATTTAAATGGGATTCTAATGAAAATGGACAACATATTTCTTAGTTAATATAAGCAGCATAGGTTGAATTCTTTCCGCTTTTATAAATCTTGTCCTTTTTCCTTTCTTCATACCCAGTCTGAATTGCACTGTTTTTAACCAGCAGGTTAAACAATATATTCATTTCACTGTAGATGAAATGGCTCCTCAGAATATGTAAGTTTTGTTTAGAGAACCTCTTGAAAATAGGTCTGTCTCTTACTCACCAAGACGTCACGACAACATGCCATGGGAATCCGAGAAAAGGTGGAGAAATGAGGAAAAAGCCAAGCAATGTTGTGATGATTCCCATACTCCACCTTTTCTTACATTCTCGGCTCACATGAACGGAGTATCGCCGAGAATGTAAGAAAAGGTGGAGAAATGCGGAAAAGAAGTCCAATAATGTCGAGATGATTCCCATACGCCATCAATGTGAACCAATAATGTAAGAAAAGGTGGAGAAATGCGGAAAAAAGTCCAACAATGTCGAGATGATTCCCATACTCCATTAATGTGAACCAAGAATGTAAGAAAAGGTGGAGAAATCCGGAAGAAAGTCAAGCAACGACGAGATGATTCTTAATCTCCTCCGTCAGTGCTAGCCAAGAATATAGGAAAAGGTGGTGGAAAACGAAAACAGTAGCCGAAGTAATGTCCTTTGAACCAAGAATACTGGAAAAGGTGGTAAAGGTAGGAAACGGTAGCCGGAGAATCTGGGAGGCTATCAGCGATGTCAAAGAGTTCCCATTAGGGTATATGTTCCCCTGCAGAGCTAAGGACCCTGGAAAAGGTGGTGAATAAAGGAAAGATTCACAAACACGGACCAAGAATCTGTGGAAAGATGCTGTACAAAGGGAATCTGCACAAATGTACCCCAAGGAATCCGGAGTAAAGACGTTAAAAGTACCCCTGCAATAAAATAAACTGTCCATCTGGGAAAAGACGGTTGCAGAGAGGCAAGATACACGCAAGTGTGGGCCAGGAATCCCTTTTGGTGAGGGGGGGGAGGTCAGAAAAGCGGGCAAAATTAGACCAAGCGAAAAAGCAGCCCAGTAATGTCAAGGGAAGTCGTGGTCCATTTTTCAGTTCCACTGGGCCCAGACAGAGATATATGGCTGCAAATCGACCTCCTCCCCTCAGGGAATAACAAATGGTTCCCAGACTCACCAACCTTTTTCTTAGGGCCTTTGGGGGGACACACACAGACACACACACACACACACACACAATGGTCACGGGCCAGCGTTGGAAATTTTTCGAGTGTGACTTCTTAAAAGATGGCCGCGCAGAAATTCGCAATCTTTCTCCTTCCTCTTCAAGGAGAGAAGGATGATTTACAGGGGCCATTTAAAGAAAGAGATGAATGCTTCTGAACTTGAATAATAGTCTACGGGTATAAAACTCCCACGTTTAGAATTGCCGTCTTCTAGTCCAGGGTAGCTTTTCACTCTGATTCCCCTATATCCTGTATAAGTGTGGTGGATGAAGGTACCTTGATATAAAGCTTCCTATTTAAGTATGTTGGATGAAGGCACCTTGATATGACCTTCGGGACGGTACTTAACGTCCAAAGCCTCGGGACTTATCGTCTAGACGACCCCTTATATTACTGTCATGTTGAGAGTGTGGTGCAATAGTGATGGTACAGTTATCTGTCAGATTTTGACAGGTACAATCACCTGTCAATCTCTGACAGGTACAACTGACAGGTACAAATACCTGTCAGTCTCTGACAGGTACAATTACCTGTCAGTCTCTGACAGGTACAATTACCTGTCAGAGTGAAAATTTCCAAAAGGGATTTTTGATGATTTTGTGAATGAACCTCCTTTACCATCTAGCGGCAATATTTATAGTCCTCTCTCTCTCTCTCTCTCTCTCTCTCTCTCTCTCTCTCTCTCTCTCTCTCTCTCTCTCCCCTGCATAGCGATTTATTTATCTTTTCTCTGCGTCATCGCTGACCATCGGTCTTGCGATGCCATTTACTTACATTTATAAATCAAGCACCAGAAGTAACGTCCCTAACCACTTATCTCTCTCTCTCTCTCTCTCTCTCTCTCTCTCTCTCTCTCTCTCTCTCTCTCTCTCTCTCTCCACCGAGACGACAAAACGTTTCCAAACGACAAATTAGTCGCTCTCAGTCAGCGACAAAATGATGATGGCACCTAGCATCTTTTGATGGGAGCCGTGACGTCACAATTGCATTTATTAGGTCATTCAGTTAGATCATAATGTTGTGGGAGAATTTTCCTTATTCCTTGAGTTTTCCATGACAGTATATCACATCACACACCCACTACGTACCCCTGCATACATCCTATAGCTCAGATACACGCATACACACACATACACACACACACACACACAAACACACACAAACAATCTCTATGTCGTTAAGTTAGACCATAATGTAGTGGGAGAATTTTCTCCTATTTTCCTATGTTACCCCTGACAGTATATCGCATCCTACACCCA
>NC_089785.1:24200206-24287706 GCF_040412425.1 Macrobrachium rosenbergii | reverse complement strand
AGTGCGCACAGAAAAAAGTACGGACAGACAAATAAAAAGTGCGGACAGAAAAAGTACGGACAGAAAAAAGTGCAGACAGAACAAAGTGCAGACAGAAAAAAAGTGCGGACAGAAAAAAGTGCTGTCAAAAAAAAGTGCGGACCGAATAAAGTGCCGACAGAAAAAAGTGCCGACAGAAAAAAGTGCCGACAGAAAAAAAGTGCCGACCGACTAAAGTGCGGACAGAAAAAAGCGCCGACAGAAAAAAGCGCTGACAGAAAAAAGTGCGGACGGACAGACAAAACCTGCACAAGAGTCTTCTTTCACAGAAAACTAAAAATCCTGAAAAATCTTTTAATATCTTCGTGAGAGAAAATATCCAATTTAGCACCAAAAGATAAATGAACGAATTAAAACCCCCCTGAATGATTTCGTGAAGAAAAGAGTCTGCTGTTCCTGTAACTGCGTAATTATGCTGTTTTCCATCACCGCCGCCGCTGTTCCGTGATTACCCTGTCGTCGACATGGAGGGGAGGAACAGCTACCTGTCAGTTTTATCTCAGGAAGAGACAGAAGAGATTTGAGGTTCAATTATAAAATTGGGAGAGAAAATAACATCTCAGGAAATGAAGGAGTTTGTTGATGGACATTATAAATTGCAGCGAAAAGGGATAAGTATTTGACGAACCTGTTAATTAGTTGCTTCCAACTTCCAAATAGCCAAGTAGGAGGCATCCAAACAGCCATCCTGAAGAGCGCCTTCCAAACAGCCAACTAAACGGTGACTTCCAAATAGCCAAATATATGGAGGTCCCAAAATAGCCAACTGAAAGGTGACATCTGAACAGCCATGTATGAAAAATCCAAACAGCCAGCTAAAAAGTGCCTTCCAAACAGCCATCTAAATGTTGACCTCCAAACAGCCGTCTAAATGTTGACTTCCAAATAGCCTGCTCAGTGGTAACCTCCAAACAGACAAATAAATGGTGGTATTCTAACAGCATACTAGGAAAAATCCAAACAGATATCATTTTTCTTACAAACAGCCTGCTAAATATTGATCTTCCAAATAGCCAGCAAAATATGGCTAACAGCCATCTAGGAAATATAAACAACCAACTATAAACAATTTTCCTCTCCGCAGCAGCTAGTGGTGACTTCTTAATAGCCAAAGAAATGGTGGTATCCAAACAGCCATATAGGAATAATCCAAACAGCCAACTGAATGATGACTTCCAAACAGCCAACTAAATGTGGCTTTCTAACAGCCAACTAGGAGAAAATCAAAACAACAGCTAAAAAATTTTCTTCCAAACAGCCAACTAGATGGTGGCTTCCAAATAGCTGTCTAAAAGATGACCTTCTAGCAATCAACTAGGAACAATCCAGACAGCCAACTAAAAGGTTGATTCCAAACAGCCGACTAAAAAATTATATTTCAAGTAGCCAGCTAAATGAGGACTTCCAAATAGCCAACTAAAAGTGGCATTCATTCTAATAGTCAAGGAGGAAAAAGCCAAACAGCCCAACAAATGGTTGATCATATACAGACATTAAACCATTTTCCTTCCAAACAGCCACCTAAATGGTGACTTCCAAATAGCCAATAGAAAAATGTATCTTTCTACATCCTCTCTCTCTCTCTCTCTCTCTCTCTCTCTCTCTCTCTCTCTCTCTCTCTCTCTCTCTCTCTCTCCAATGAATGGTTCGATCATCAAAGCCATCCATCACTTTGTCTCAATCTTTGTTTTTATCCCTTTTTTTTCCCATTTACTTCCCGGAAAGTTTTAAAAGGAGAGGAAAAAAACACCTTCATTGACATTTTTTTCCGTCTTTAAATCGAGTGATTAATCTTAAGATAAATGAGAGAATCTCATTGACATTTTTTCCTTTACGGTCACTGATTAATCGGAAGATTCCACGAGGCCTCGGGGATTCACTTCCAAAATCGTTTATTTTTTCTAAATTTTCGACTTGATTTTTGGTAAATTGATTGTGGAATGGGTAGGGTGATTAGTATATGTATGTTATACATGCATACACACACATACACAAACAAGAATCCCATTACTGTCAAATCCCCCACGTGATTAATCGGAAGATTCCACGAGGCCTCTGGGATTCACTTCCAAAATCGTTTATTTTTTCTAAATTTTCGACTTGATTTTTTGTAAATTGATTGTGGAATGGGTAGGATGATTAGTGTATATATGTTATACATGCATACACACACACATACACAAACAAGAATCCCATTACTGTCAAATCCCCCACGTGATTAATCGGAAGATTCCACGAGGCCTCGGGGATTCACTTCCAAAATCGTTTATTTTTTCTAAATTTTCGACTTGACTTTTTGTAAATTGATTGTGGAATGGGTAGGATGATTAGTATATATATGTTATACATGCATACACACACACATACACAAACAAGAATCCCATTACGATCAAATCCCCCACGTGATTAATCGTAAGATTCCAAGAGGCCTCAGGGATTCACTTCTAAAATCGTTTCTCTCTTCTTTATGTCAATTTTCGACTTGATTTTTTGTAAATTGATTGTGGAATGGGTAGGATGATTAGTATACATATGTTACACATACATACACACAAACACATACACAAACAAGAACCCCATTACAGTCCAAATCCCTCTACATAACATCCCCACTACGCTGGAGACAATTGGATGGGATCACCTCCCACGTAAAAATTTCCTCCGTTTCCTGTGTTGTTGCATTATGCCATTTGTAGCTTAGATATAAGCAGGTCCCCCACCCCTCCTCCCCCTCCATCCTTCCCCTCCCCCTTCCCCACCCCCACAAGCCATTACGACTGACAGGTAATCGCCATTTTCGGTCTAATGCAATTGTGTCTTAAGGGTTATTTCGCCATAAACCGGCGGTATTCTTTCCCCTCTCGGGATAGAGCTAAGTTTTCGGGGGAATTGCATCATTGGCCGTTGGCTTTTGTGTGTGTGTGTGTGTGTGTGTGTGAGAGAGAGAGAGAGAGAGAGAGAGAGAGAGAGAGAGAGAGAGAGAGACTAGCTTCATTTATAAAAAATAGAGAAAAATTTATAACTGTATTCAATGTTAAATAGTAAATTAAAACTTAAGAGAGAGAGAGAGTGAAAGCCTATCGTCATTTATAAAAAAATAGGGAAAAATGTGTAATTATATTCAATGGTAAGCAGTAAGTTAGAACGTGAGAGAGACAGAGAGAGAGAGAGAGCCTAATGTCATTTTTAAAAAATAGGGAAAATGTATAAATATACTCAATGTTAAACAGTAAATTAGAACGAGAGAGAGAGAGAGAGAGAGAGAGAGAGAGAGAGAGAATCTAATGTAATTTTAAAAAATAAGGAAAAATGTTTTCAGTTTTGAAGCAAATCACGACGAGAGAGAATGAGAGAGAGAGAGAAAATTATATAATTTTATGGAATATGATAAAAATGTATTCAACTTTGAACAGTAAATCAGGACGAGAGAGAGAGAGAGAGAGAGACTAATGTAATTTTAAGAAATAAGGAAAAATGTTTCCAGTTTTGAAGCAAATCACGACGTGAGAGAGACAGACAGACAGACAGAGAAATATAGACAGGGAAGAAAGTAGGAAGAACCTAATATAATTTTAATAAATAACCAAAAAAATATTTTCAGTTTAACAAAGAAAATGAGACAGTAAAAATCATTCACCACAGTTTGAAAGGAGAATTTCAAATCATTAAATAACAAATTAAAAAAATCATTAGATAAATGAATAAACCCATCCCAACCATGGAAGACAATAATCAGTTACATAAATCATCAATTATTGACATAAATCATCAATTACTCACATAAATCCCTCTGTAAAGGGATTACTACACAAATCCCCAAACTCAGGAAACATCAAGACAAAATCCCAATTGCCAAGACTCTCGACAATTCTAATGGATTTTCAGCGCCGACCAATCGGCGTATAGGGAAGTAGGTAAGTAGGGAGGGAGGGAGGGAAGTAGGGAGCTAGGTAGGGAGAGAGGGAGCCAGGTGACTTATTGGCAGGCAATCCCAATTTCATGGTTTCCGCTTCGCGTTCTTATTGACAGACATCGACCTACACGAAGGCACCGCCTTTGAGTCGGGCTGAATTCATAATCAAGTTCTCCCCGGCAGCCAGCCACCAACCACCAGCCACTGACGGGCCTGTGATGGGAGATGGTTATTGGAGGAGGAGGAGGAGGAAGAGGAGGAGGAGGAGGAATGGTTGAGAAGGTTGCAGAAGGAGTGACTAAGATATTAAAGCCATCTCTGGTTTGTTTTATTTAATTCTAGTAAACCTGGAGGTATCTATTTAGTATCTTTTCTGATGGTTAGCTGACCAAGATTTTACGGTAATTATCCTTTTTCCTCCAGTGACGTCGATTTAATGACTGGTTATTATGACAGGGGCGGTGGGTAGGTGGAGGAGTTTGAGAAGGTACCAGGAATGATTTAGGAATTAATGCCATCACGGTAATTATCCTTTTTCCTTCATTGACGCCATTTTAATAGAATGCCAGCTTATTATAACATTCTGTAGCCTTGGGCCAGTCATTTTGTATCATAACTGTATTAAAATTCAGTTTCCGATTTATTATTTGCTATGAACGACTGATTCACTCTCCACCAAATTCCTTCGACCAGAGAGAGTAAATTCCAGGACTCTCTCTCTCTCTCTCTCTCTCTCTCTCTCTCTCTCTCTCTCTCTCTCTCTCTCTCTCTCTCTCTCTCTCTCGCTGTGTGTGTTTTGTGTTTTCATAATTTCTAGGATGGTATTCTTAAATCTCAGTGGTTCTTAAGCTTTCAATACTTCGATTCTCTCTCTCTCTCTCTCTCTCTCTCTCTCTCTCTCTCTCTCTCTCTCTCTCTCTCTGTCAATGTTTCCATCATTTCTTATTCATGTTTAGAAAGGTAAAACTAAGAAGGTATTGTTAAATCTGAGTGGTTCTTAAGCCCTCTCTCTCTCTCTCTCTCTCTCTCTCTCTCTCTCTCTCTCTCTCTCTCTCTCTCTCTCTCTCTCTCTTGCGGGTTCATTAACATCTCCGACATAAGATGATGCTCTCTCTCTCTCTCTCTCTCTCTCTCTCTCTCTCTCTCTCTCTCTCTCTCTCTCCCCTGATGCTGAAGGATTGCGTCACAGCCCGGTCGAGTAACTCGGGGGCTGATTGGCTGGAGGAATCCTCGGCGCTCATTGGTTGAGGAGACGCTGTTACTTTACTTAGTCAATATTTTATTTATTTTATTCTGTAGATTTTTTTTTGTCTTTTATTTCGAGTATATAAAGAATAATAGCAAGTTTAATAGCAAAATAGAGAATCAGTTTTATTAGGAATAAAATGGATACGATCCACTTTCAGATTAATTAGAGAAAGAATATGAGAAATTTGAATGCATAGGAATGTAAAGAATAAGGAAATATTCAAATTAATATCAATGAAGAAAAATATTCAAATTCATAGCAATATAAAGAATATGAAGAACATTAAAATTCACACCAATATAAAAAATAGAACCAACTTTCATTGCCAGTCAAACCTATCACCTAGCAGTCAGTGACCCCATCCACTTGACCTCAGATAGAGAGGTCACAATGACCCAGTCTCTCCAAAATGACCTTGTCTTTCTCCACATCTGCCAATTGACGTCAGATTGGCAGAGTCCTTGTCTCTCTCATTCCTGTAATTACCGAGTAATTACGGTGTAATTAACGGGTCATTGTCTCCAAGTATTCCATCCTTACTTGACTCAACTTCAGAAAAGGATCAATTACTGAAGTGTAATTAACTGTTGTTTAACAGCTTAGTCAGTCTTCTGTCATTAACTGGTAAGGTTAATTACTGTGGTGAGTCTCTTCATTCTCTTCTCCCTCTCCCGGGATCGATTCCCGGTCGAGCCAGAGCGCTTTAGGCATGTAATTCTTTTGATGTCCCAGTTTTGCAACTTGGAGTTGGTCAGTTTTGGTGGGTTGCAGTTAGGTTGGGTAAGGGTGTGGGGCTTGCAACTTCATCCCCGCAAAACAGACGTGTAGTACAGTTCCCATTTTAATGGGGAAAGGGGAAATATTTAAATATATAAATTTATATATATATATATACATAATTTAAATATATATATTTGTTAGGTTGTTGAACTTAATGGAAAACGTTTGGGAGATTGTGTTTTTATATATATATATATATATATATATATATATATATATATATATATATATATATATATATATATATATATATATATATATATATATATACACATACACACATATACATAAACACATAAACACAACCTCCCAGATGCTTTCCATCAAGTTAAACAAACTGACAAACTCGCCCCTTCTTCCTCAGCCCGAAAGTTGGGCGGGTTTAACGCCCAAACTTCGGGCGGAGACGAGGGCCGATTCGGGCGAACTTAGAAGGGAAACCTAAGTTCCATTTCCGTAGTGTTCCAGATGCCAGGCTTAACTTGGAACTTGGAGGAACTTTACTCAAAGGCACGTCAAGAGATGGAGAAATTATTTCCTGGAAATTGTTTAGATTATCCGGATAATTTAGATAATTGTCTCTCCGGGGAAGATGGATATATATATATATATATATATATATATATATATATATATATATATATATATATATATATGTATATATATATATATGTATATATATATATGTATATAATATATATATATTTATTAGGACGTTCAAAGGGGTTATATGCTGATGGCCTGTGTTATTCCGACGTGGTCACCCATTCAAGTCCTGCCCATACACACAAACACTGTCGTTTACTGATTGTATGTACTCTGCTTTCTAATTGCATGAGAGAGAGAGAGAGAGAGAGAGAGAGAGAGAGAGAGAGAGAGAGAGAGAGAGAGAGGATTTTATCACAGGAACTTTTTAAAACAAAATTTATCATATTTTATCATAATTTTCTCATTTTTTGTTATTATTATTATTATTATTATTATTATTATTATTATTATTATTATTATTATTATTATTATTCAGAAAATAAATCTCCTATTCATACAGAATAAGCCCACAGGGACCATTAACTAGTTATTGTTATTATTATTATTATTATTATTATTATTATTATTATTATTATTATTATTATTATTATTATTATTATTATTGAACAAGCCCACCACAGGGTCCATCAACTAGAAATTGAAGAAGCTTGCAAAGAATATAAGAAAACTAAGAGATGAATTAATAAACTGATAAATGAACAGGTAAAAATATCAATAAGGGAAATATGATAAAATACAAAAATTTTTAAAAATAAAAATGTGATAGATTAGAAAATTAATTAATGAGTTGACAAAAGCATAAATAAGGGAAATGTGATAAAGTACAAAGAACGATATTTTGCTGTTATCATCTTTCATAAATGTGAATAGTGAAAATTAAAAAAAACATGAATGCTTCACACGTTTATTAAACAATGTATATAACAAAAAACAGTAATAATATCACAGTTGGCTCCATCTATGTACAGTTTTTTTTGCCTTACCTCTAAGTGATGCCATATTGTGCTCTATGGATTACTAAATACATAGAAGAAAGAAATATTTATTTTTGATAATTTTTATTTTTTTTTAGGATTTGATGTTAATATTTTTTCGTCTTTTCTGATGTTTGTGTTTTGATATTTAAATTTGTTTTGGTATTTATAAAAAATTGTATTTTTAAATTAATTCTTTCTCTCCATTGACTCAGTACTTAAAGAAAATTGTCTTGTTTTTTTGGTAGTATTCTTAGTTAAATTGTCTTGTTTTCCTTCGTGTTTCAAATTTTATTTTTAAAAAATTGCCCAGGAATTCAATAAAAAAAATCTTATTTAAACTAATTATCTAATGATTTAAAAAAAAAGTTTTGAAATTTTTTTTTATTTATGGAAGAAATATCTCTGATCTATCTTAGTTCTTTTTTAAGATAAGATTTTTTTTCAGTCAGTATTAAAAAAAATCTCAAGACAAAAAGGTGTTTTTTTTTTCAGTCAAAATATCTCTTATTCACATTAGTTTATAAGAGAAAAGGGTGTTTTTAATTCAGCATTAAAAAAAAAAACTCAATTTCAATTTCACGAACCATCGGCGAAAATAGCCAGAAAGCAATTCCCCACGCTCGCTATTTCCAGCCAAATCTCGCCATCATCTCGCTAGATCCCCCTACATGGCGACACCTCCTAAAACTAGACCTAGTTTTCCTAGTCCTAGTAATACTCGCCGAAGTCGACGCCGGTCACGAACTCGATCCAGTCCACGAACACGGGCAGGAGGACGTTTCCGGAGGGGTATCCCACCTCGCACCCGTAGGCGGCTCCGAAGGCGAGGACGCCCACTTGAATCCAACGCCCGTCGACCATCTGAATCTGAGCGGGCGAGCCGCTGTCTCCCTGAGGAACCCCAGAAAAATGAAAGTTTGTTTTTGACCGGATCAAATAAGTATTGGCTATTAATTAATACACACACATTATATATATTGTGTGTATATATGTATATGTATACACTTATGCATACCTAAAAAATTATACATTATTAAATTTAAATGATTTATGTACAGATATAGATAAATTAGTCAACCTTTAGACAGACAGTCATTAAGCCACCCCTCTCCCTCCCCCTCCACCCTCCCCCCCTCCCCCCCTTCCCCCTACCTGGCAAGGGCCGTGGCCTCCGTCTCCCGAAGTACACATCATGGTATCTGTCATGACCCCATAGTAATAATCGCATTCTTCGTTGGGCAGGACTGTCACGGACACGCCCCTCAGGGTCTGGGAGACTGTGGCCTCTTTGGGGGGAGAAAATGGGATAAGTGAATGAATAGGGAAGTAGATAAATAAATAAAAAAAAATTATATATAATATATATATATATATATATATATATATATATATATATATATATGAATGGATAAATAGATAAGTAAATCTATAAATAAATAAATCGATAAGTGGATAAGCAGATAAGTAAATGGATAAATAAATATATATGTAAATTAAATGGATAAATAGAGAATTAGATAAGTAAATAGATAAATAAATGTATATGTAAATTAAATGGATAAATAGAGAATTAGATAAGTAAATAGATAAATAAATGTATATATATAAAAATTAAATGGATAAGCAGATAAGTAAATAGATAAATAAATGTATATGTAAATTAATTGGATAAATAGATAAGTAAAAAGATAAATAAATAAATAAATAAATGGATAAATAGTGAATCAGATAAGTAAATAGATAAATAAATAAATAGATAGATAGATAAGTATATAAATAAATAAACTGCTTAATTTCTAGGAGACTGTGGTGTAAATAAATAACTAAATAGGTAAATTAAGTCGTTCGATGAATAAGTAATTAGACAAACAGAGTAATAAGTGAATAAGCGGATTATTAATGAACAGATTAAAAAATGCAAATGAATAAGTAAACACGTAACTGAATAAATAAGTAGATAAATAAATGAATGGATAATTGTGTAAGTAAGTATATCAATACGTCAATTAATGAATAAATAGATGAAAAATTTGATAAATAGATAAAAATAGATAAATAAATATAATCGTAAAAAGAACAAATATACGGCAAAATAACACAAACGTGAACATTATCAATAAGATAGATAGACGGATAAACAGAGACGATACGTACCGTCGTTGATCGTTCCCCAGCCGTAGATTGAGACGTTACGTCCGTTCAAGTTCTCGTGGATGACTTTATGGGAGAGGGGGACTTCAGTGGTTTGACCTGGAGGGGGAGAGGATGGAGGGGTTAGTGCTCTCTCTCTCTCTCTCTCTCTCTCTCTCTCTCTCTCTCTCTCTCTCTCTCTCTCTCTCCTAGTCTTCTTAATTGAAGACAGAGAGAGAGAGAGAGAGAAGTCTTTATATTATCAACACACGCAGACTCAAGAAATTGACATAAAACTTACCCTGTCGACATTGACAGATGACTCGCCCTGTCGACATTGACAGATGACTAACCCTGTCGACATTGACAGAAGACTTACCTTGTCGACATTGACAGAAGACTCACCATGTCGAAATTGACAGAAGACTCACCCTGTCGACATTGACAGAAGACTTACCCTGTCGACATTGACAGATGACTCACCCTTTCAAAATTGATAGAAGACTTACCGTGTCGACATTGACAGGAGACTGACCCTGTCGACATTGACAGATGACTAACCCTGTCGAAACTGACAGAAGACTCACCCTGTCGACATTGACAGAAGACTCACCCTGTCAAAATTGACAGATTACTCACCCCGTCGACATTGACAGATGACTCACCCTGTCGGCATTGACAGAAGACACACCCTGTCGAAATTGACAGGAGACTCACCCTGTCGACATAACACAAGACTTATCTTGTCGACATTGACAGAAGACTCACCCTGTCGAAATTGACAGAAGACTCACCCTGTCGACATTGACAGGAGACTCACCCTGTCGACATTGACAGAAGACTCACCCTGTCGACATTGACAGGAGACTCACCCTGTCGACATTGACAGGAGACTCACCCTGTCGACATTGACAGAAGACTCACCCTGTCGACATTGACAGGAGACTCACCCTGTCGACATTGACAGAAGACTCACCCTGTCGACATTGACAGGAGACTCACCCTGTCGAAATTGACAGAAAACTCACTTTGTCTAACATCACGACGACCCAATGGTGCTGCCGTTGTGGTCCCCTGTACTTCGTTCAATTTCCTCGGAATGAGATTCAGCAAGTCCAAGTAACTCCTGGGAGGCATGCAAATTGGCGAGATGTACTCTGAGGAATAATTTTAAGAGATCAGCAAACATTTTATCCGTTTTGGGAGCACGGGAGAAAGCTGGGAGAGTTCAGAGACAGTGATGTATTATGTGGGTTTGATTTGAGTTGAATTTCGAGGTCATGTGAGTTGAATTTCGAGGTTAAATGAGTTCTTAAGTTCGTCCCTAATGTTTTGGTTTGATAATCCCTAAATTTCAAAATATTTTGTAAAAACTTACTTTTTTTTTCAGAAAGAATTTTTTTTATAAAACCAAAAAATTTGATAAATGTATATCTGCAACATCATAATTTTTCTTATAAAACAAACAACAAATAAAAATTTACATCACTGAAAATACTCTGAACAATTTGAACTTATTTTGCAAATTGTAAGTATTATAAATGATTATCAGTTTTCAATCATTCTCGTAAAGTTATGCAAGAAATATTAGATAACTCACAGACCTGATTACTAATTTACGAAAGAGAGGAAATAAGAGTCGAAAGAATAAACAGCAGAAAATTAAAGATTGAAACTAGTCAAGAGAATTAACACTCGGTGAGAAACTAGAAAAATTAACAGAAATTAACAAGATCTCATCGAGAGGGCGTCTTGATCCTATGCCTGTAACCCTTTGAATTGGTCACATCAGATGCAATTTCGTCATGATCAAATGAGAGCTTAATTAGTTTTCCGACGCCGCGGTTTCTCTCTCTCTCTCTCTCTCTCTCTCTCTCTCTCTCTCTCTCTCTCTCTCTCTCTCTCTCCAGCTGTTTGCCGAATTCGACATCTATCGACGTCGAATCGTCGAGTTTTAATGACTTTTTGAGGGTTGGGGGTGGGTAGAGGTTGGTCTTTCAGAATGTTGTACTATTTGAATGAAAATTTCAAGTCTTTTGTTCACAAACGTTCATCTTGACACTTACACAGTGCCATTTGCCCATATCTTTTAAGTAATTTCAAGGCTTAATACTGATACTCATTTGACCAGTGACTTTTTAAGATTAGTGTTTTTCTGTATGTCATTCACTCCCATTCTCCCTTCATGTCCAAACCTTCCCAAGATACTGATCCATCTTTGAGGCTAGACTAACCACTTTACTACATAGTTCTACTCCTTTAGACCTAGTGCTTCTTGTAAACTCCAAATATACTCCAACTGACACTTTCCTTGCAGTCATTTTAAGTATCTACTCCTCACTAATACTTAAGCAAAAGTAAGTAGACAACTATTATACAGTCTCTTCAGTAATAATAATAATAATAATAATAATAATAATAATAATAATAATAATAATAATAATAACAGCATCTCTCCTTACTGTTGAAGGCCATGTTCTGTGGCAGTTTGGCCAAAGCAACGTCATTGTTGAGGGGCGATGGCACGTTGAAGTCCGGGTGGACGTAGACCGCCTCCACGCGGAAGAACTTCTGCGAGGGCGTCAGGGTATAGAGGTTGTGGTCTCCGAGTAGTAGAGCAACCTTTTCCACGGGCACACTGGGGATGAAGGGGTGGTTAGTGAGTAGAAATAGGGCAGCTGAATGATGAACTGAGCACGGAAGAAAAATCGTTCTCAGGAGGAATGTAATAGTACCTAGTAATAGTACCTAGCCAGGTTTGTGGGATCAAGGATGGCTGTGCTGGGTGATCTGAATGCAAAGACTGGTTAATGAATAAAAACAGGACAATTGAAAGCAAACAGAGAGCATGGAAGAAAATTTTTTCTTAAGAGATCCATAACAGCACTTAGTCGGGTGTATGGGATCAAGGATGGCTGTGCTGAGTGATCTGAATGCAGAGTTAGGTGATGTGGATATATATACAGTCGAACTAGACTGTAGTTGTGCATTATGTAAGCTACAGTTACAGATATTTATAGACATGGAAATTACATTCCCCTGAGTGCGACAGAAACATTGAACACTTTCTTGATTTTGGAAACGAGCTATAATATACAACTGATTATCTGCTTCCTGTCACATTACCTGACCAAACAGTGAGCACCAGTCAGGATCCACTGAGTGTGGATGACTGTCCCACCACAGATGTGACAGTAATGCTCATGGTCCTTCCCACACTCCTTCAAGACAGCTACCTGTAAGAGAAATGGTTGACTGTCAGTTCTATCAGTGAAATTAAACAGAGGTTTTATTGTATTATTGTTCTTTTGAAGTTGTTTTTCAGCTCATTTGCTGAGTCTGGTGTCTGGGAACTGACCAAATTAGCCCAGAGGGTTTTCAAAAATGTCTTGTTCTTACATGCAGAACCAAAATAGACCAAGGTTTTATTGTGTCTGTTTTCTTGAAGTTTTTAAACATATTGGCTAGGTCTGGTGTCTAGGAACTGAACAAGTTAATCGAAGGGTTTCCAAAAGTGATGGTTTTTTATGTGTACGGTCTAAACTGGACCAAAATAGAGTTAGAGAAGTTAGACAGCTGGGTAGCAAGGAAGCAGATGATTGAAAAATAGCTGCACACCCTTCTCAGTGGCTACTCTGGCGCCAAGACTTCGCTTGAAAAGGAAACCTTTTTCTACAGTGGCTATTTTGTCCCCAGAACTGGAACAAGATAGCTAATTCCTTTGTAATGGCTACATTGACGCCTGAACTTAATTAAACAGACCATATTCCTCTAGTGGATAGCTCAGGACTGGATTAAAAATAGCATTTTCTCTAGCAGTTGCTAAATTTTGATTGGTTTAAACAGGGGATCCTCTTTTGCAGTGAATATTCTTTAGCTAGAATTGGAGTAAAATAGCCAATTCCTTTGTAATGTCAGGACTGGGTTAAAAAATAGTACCTTCTATCCTAGTGGCTACTTTTGATTGGGTTAAAGAGGGGATCCTCTTCTACAGTGGATATTTTGTAGCCAGAACTGGAGTAAAATAGCCAGTTCCTAAAAACTGAACGGGTGTAGTACTTACCATCCAAGGAAACTGGTGCTCTTGTATGTTATGGCCTCCTACAATCCTTTTAGAAACGGTATTGCTCACTCCACATTTCCCAGCCCACCCGTCGCTGGGAAATCATGAGGAAAATGAGGATAAAAGTAGCAACAGCAATAAAACTAATAACATAAAAAGTTATAAAAGTAATCACAAAAAAGTATCTCAAACCAAAGATTCTATCTCATGGATTTTGGAAAAAGGAAATTAGTAGCCCCAAAAAATTGTTTTAAATGTTATTCCAACTACTGAGATTTATCAAAATATTGATTACTATAATTTAACATCATGTTAATTACTGAAAGGAAATGATTCTTACTCTCCTGGGCCAGTGCAGATGACAGTGTGCTGGGAAGCCGTCGAATTAACGTGAACAATTCCTTCGGCACCTTTGAGAAGTAAATGAAAAATGTATATATGAATTTTATATACATATATATATATTGTTCCACATTAAGCTCTTTCCCCTAACAGGGTGATGGCCCAGAGATTAAACAACACAATGCCCACTGTCACAGCCATATCCTAACTGCTCAATCATGGATCAAACCTCTTATGCAGCAAAATTTGGAAGTATTTTTACATACTCTTACGAAGGCGGAGTGATCCATACGAACGTTTCCACCTAGGCGTGAGCAGAGTAAGCGGAGATCACTGCGGGTAATCTGGATTACAGCAGATTACTCCGTATCATCGCAATTTAAAAAGAGGATTATCTGGAACTAGCCAACAAAAGAGTGGAGCCTAGCTCTTGTTCCAGAGAGCGCTGTTCAAAGGAAAATATTATTCCAGAAAGAACCATGAAAAAGAAAACAAGGGACGAGTACGATACCTGTTCCATCTGGATTGAGCGCCCTGTATCGGCACATGAAACCTCTGTATCTGTAGGCGCCGTCTGTCTGGAACACGATGGTCATGTTGCTGGATTGGGAGAAGGCTGAGACCGCTTTGTCTCCGCAGTATCTGCAATAAATTAAGAGACAGCGATTAGGTAGCGTCTAGGGTTGGTTAGCTCTTTCCACTACAGTCAGGGTTCCTCAGGCAGTGCGCATGCCTGCACCCTCTGCTCACAGTATACAAAACTGTTAAAGTATATAATGTTTTTTGATGGGATTCAAGCATTCACTATATAAAAATTGAACCAGGAAAGGCAGCGATTAATCTTCTGGTTGTAGGAAACTGATTTCTTGTTAAAATTTGCAGAGTTTGCTCAGATCTCTAACTCTAGAATAACCTTGTACTAGGATTCTTCCCAGATCTGCTTTTAGGAAATTCTTATGTGTAAGGAATACCTTTGTTAAAGGAGATTTTTCAGGTAATACCTTTTTCAATTATTTGACAGAAAAAAAAGAAAGCATTGCTTTCTCTTTGCATATTTCTTACGTAACAGAGGGAAAGCTCGCCTCTGCTTTCTGGAAAGCATTAGCATGAATGAATATGTGAGCAACTCCATTTTCTTTGCTTTCTTTGACCAAAGCAACAGAGAACGTGAACAAAACTCACTTCGTCGTAGGCTCGACTTCTCCTCCGTTGTCTGAAACAGACATGAAATCATTCTCGCAGTCCTTGTCTCCAGGTTGGATGGAAAAGTCGTTGCAGTCAAGCCCAACTGTGTAACCTGGTTCCAGCTGTTAAAAAAATAAGAGAATAGTTAAACAAAAAAAAAATAGGCTCTGGTGGAATCTGCAGCTGTGTCAACCAGCTCCATTCTCCCCTAGAGTAAGTGGATGGAGAGTGTAAAGTTAGGGGTTGGATTTGTCTTCCCTTGTGGAGTCAGCTGGTAACAGCAGTGCATTGCTTAGTTCACCTCCTTGTAATAGACTTTTTAGACTCATGGCTCACCTAAAGGATTTGCTCTTAGTAGAGAAGTGAAAATTGGAGCAAGGTGAAGTTAAAGAGGATGGTCAGCTAAGCAGTAAGAGACTGAAGGAACAGATGAAAGCTGAAAGGCTGAAAGTAATGCAGTTTCAAAGATCCTTTGAAATTACTCAAACACAAATGCACTTTCTCACCCAGAGAAATAAATACAAAACTTATCAGGTGATTTACAAAAACTCACAATGATTTTGAAGACACATCTGATGTTGTTTGGATAGTTGAAAGGATAATCAGGCGAGTTGATTATTCCACTCAGACCCTGGAAAGTTCCCCCGCAAATTGTTGACTTCCGATCTGGAAATAAATAATGGATTATCCTCTGGAAACAGCTCATTCATTGACAGTAGATTATTCTCTGGAAAATAATCTGTGATCCAATTTCAGTTCCCTGTAACTTGACTCCCATCAAGAAACTAGTCTGTATTTCATATATATACACCATTTCCTTTCAAAAAATGGTTGCTTCAGCAGGTTTTACCCTTCTAGTTCTGAGCAAGCCTTCCGGGATGAGGTTGCAGGCCTAGTGCCTTTCTTCATCCGAGATTCGACCCACCACAGTCAGCTAATAACCAGATAACTATTTCCATATTTATGTTTATAAAAGCAGAGTCTAACATTGCATGTAAACATCGCGTGTTCTGGTGAGTAGCTGGTATAAATAAATTGTATATGTATATATATATGTATATATATTTGTGTATATATATATGTATGTATGTATGTATGTATGTATGTATGTATGTATGTATGTATGTATGTATGTATGTATGTATGTATGTATGGGCTACAATGAGGAGTAGAAAGATCAATCATGATATGAACTCCATTTTCAATCTTCAGTTTCATTTGCATAAACTCATATATTCCCCTCATAATACTCAATTATCTCATACATATTCCTTCACATTCATACACACAAAATACGTGCGTCTTTCATACACATTCTCTCACATTCATACACAAGAAAAGTGAGAGGATTACTTAGATATACCGCGATAAAGTTGGACTTGTACTTAGAATTAAACTCTCCTTACCTGCTTCGACAGGAGTAGGACTCTGCCTGAGGCTCAGTGGCCGGGTATCCATGGGAACACCGGGTTCCTCCTCGATGGCAGGTAGGTCCCCGACCTTCTCCTTCGACGTCAAGTCGAAGACTGGGAACCTGGGTGATGAGACGGAGATATATATGTTCAATATTCGTCTCAGAATTGCGTCAACTGTTCGTGGGAATTGATGTGTTAGTGAATAATAATAATAATAATAATAATAATAATAATAATAATAATAATAATGATGGTTTCATCTAGAAAATAGTCAAAGTATCAGAGAAACAATTCCACAACTGTATAATTGTACAAACATATATTTAGATATGTTTCTACCGTTGTATAACTATGGATTTGATTATTATTATTATTATTATTATTATTATTATTATTATTATTATTATTATTATTATTATTAATTACTGATGTTAAACTGATTTACCAAATGCAACAGCAGAAATTGACAAACAAAAGTTCTAAGAAAATTTCTTCTATCTATGAAACTGATTTATTGAAGTCAAGAATAGGTATTGATAAATAATTATAAGAACATGACAGATCAAGAACGCCACAGATTATAGGCAGTATTCCTGAATAAGATAACTGAGGACTAGTTACTGTATGAATTAAAGAACCATTACTTGAATCTGTGCAAGACGTTTAGGATTGGTGTCCTCCTGGAAGTCTTGGCAGCGTTCAAGGGCACGATGTCTACTGGAACTTCTTCAGGAGAATGGCGTGGTCTGTTTTGCCCGTTTTCCTTCTCCAGTTCCTCGGGAGTCATAGCTCCAGATCCCTCCACAAGGGGATCTTCATCCCTCTTACTCAGTGGGACCTCCCCTTCTAAGTTCACCTTCAGTGGCATGATGTCTATCGGGACTTCATCAGGAGAAGGGCGTGGTCTCTTCTGTCTGGCCATCATGTGGGACCCTTCGTCAGCAGCCATGTCCCCTGAGGCCTCCTGAGTCGAACTCATCCCCTCCTCTGGGTCCTTCAGTTGCAACTTCAGAGGCATGATGTCTATCGGGACTTCATCAGGAGAAGGGCGTGGTCTCTTCTGTCTGGCCATCATGGGGGACCCTTCGTCAGCAGCCATGTCCCCTGAGGCCTCCTGAGTCGAACTTATCCCCTCCTCTGGGTCCTTCAGTTGCAACTTCAGGGGCATGACGTCGATTGGGAGCTCGTCAGGGTCTTCTCGAGGTCGACCTGGTCTGGCTCTGAGTGTAGGTTCACCCTCGAGGACCTGGTCCTTGGTGGGGGCATCTTCGTCCTCTAAGATGTCGCGGTGTGATCTGAGGAGGTTTCTCCTGTCCTCTTTCACTTCTGGGATCTGAGTGGGCGGACCAAAAGAAGATAAGATCAGTTAGACCTGTTTATTAATTTATTAATTTTTTTTTTAATAAGTGGGATCTCTTCTTTCTGTATTTTCATTTACTTCCTCTTACTTCTTCCTAATGAACACCATACTCTCTGGAAGCTTGAAATGGACCACCAAAATTTGGAAGCTTGAAATGGCCCCTTTGGTGGGCTTGTTCCATATGAATAGGTTTCATCTACTGATTAATAATAATAATAATAATAATAATATAATAATAATAATAATAATAATAATAATAATAGGCATTTAGAAGTCACTAACAATATCTTGTTACTGTCTTAATGCCTTGAAATCACTATTTCAATCTTATTTGCCAAGTATATAATCATTAGAGAGACTATAAATCAAAGATTAGGTCCTGGAAGTGACATTTCTTAATGATTTAACTCAATCTTTAAAAGTATTCTCTCTAGTTTCACAGGTTCGACTGAAATTCACATTAATGTAAAAATGTTTTAAGTGCTTAAGTATGCATGTGGTCTCTAGGTAAACTTATAAAAATATTTTTCATATTTCTGTAAGAGGATTGAAGAATCAACTCACATTTCTGGGGTAGTTAGAGCCACCTCCAAAAGTAATCCCAGAGGAATATGAAGTTATTAAAAAAATATCATCTATTTTTAGGTCTGTTAAGGATGAAAAGAATGGAGACATTTGCTTGACATCACAAAAAACACTGATTTAGAAATAAGGAAACCAAAGAGTGAAAACTAAAGTACATTAACAGAGACAAGAAAAGGGTAGAACCTCTTGCTAATCGTGTGAAAAATATTGTAGTTGTTCCTTACAAGTTATTAAAAACAAATAGTTCAGTTTTGGGTCAGCTTAGAATGAAAAGAATAGAGACAGTCGCTTGGCATCACAAAAAAAAAAAAAACACTTATTTAGAAATACGAAAACGGAACAGTGAAAACTAAGTTATATATTAACAGAAGTGAGAATAGAGGCTAGAACCTCCTTCTGTTGATGTGAACAATCATGGCTGTTGTAGCCTAAAAAGGTCAACGTTTAAATAGTAACAATCATTTCCTCACCCAGTTCTCGATGTAACCCGGATCCACCCGGCCCCTGCGGAAGGCAGCAGAGGACCTGGGGTTATAACCGACCAGGAAGATGAAGAAGAAGAACAGGGCGAGTCGACCCCACATGGCTTCAACCTATCGAGAGCGGACGAAGGTAGGAGGCCCTCCAGGCTTATATATGCTCAGGTAAGCCTTGTAATTTGGCAATTTAGGGGGCGGCAGGTGTTCTGGCGTTAATTATATGATGAATGTGGGATCTGTCGCAGTCAATTTTGAAGCAAATTGATGGCCCTACTACGTTACCTTCCTGTTTGTCAGTAAACATGAAATATGACATGAAATATTGCTTTAAGGTGGATGACAATAGTGAGGAAGGTATGTCTGGATGAGGGAAAGACTCTATAAGTTGAAAGAAATAGCACTGCTCTATTAAATTAGGAAATAGGTGATTACAGACTAGTGTTAGGATTTACAGAGGCATAACGTTGCTTAGTAATCCTGGGAAAGTTTATGAAAGGGATTCCATTGAGAAAGTAGGACAGACGAGAGATGGAATAGTTAGAGGAGGAACAGTATTTATTCAGGCTGTGAAGAATGTATGTGGACAGTGTCTAGAATGAAGAAGGAAAACACTATTTAGTATACACAGAAAAATTGCCATTTTTTTCTTACTGGAATCACCCCTTCCAGAGAAACTGCTATTGATATATATATATATATATATATATATATATATATATATATATATATATATATATATATATATATATATATATATATATATATATATATATATATATTACTGTTTACATTCCTCACAGATTTTCATGAAGTTTAGTCACAATGCAGAAAGGTAAAATTATCAAATATATATTTCATACTACTCTCTCTCTCTCTCTCTCTCTCTCTCTCTCTCTCGTAATTCAATAACTCTTATGTTCTTAAGACAAAATTCTTGCCTTTATTTCTCTTCACAAAATTTTATACATACTTAATTTTGGAGTTAATCATTTACAATATATATAAGTTATTAAATCAATATATATTTTTTTTCAAATTTTATTTTAAAAATAACTACAAACTAGCCCTTACAATGCATGAAATATTTATTGGTTCATCATTCCTCCCAAAAAAAATAATCATAATCATATTATTATTATTATTTCGATAACCTATATTCAGTAAAACAAACTTTTTCAACATAGGTTCATCATAAGTTTTCCTCCAAAAACCATCACCTCTGTGCCACGGGCTCTGTGCCATAGTCCCTGTACCGTAGCCTGTGTACCATGGGCTCTGTACCATAGCCTCTGTACCTGAATTTCTATGCCATAGCTTCTCTATCATAACCTCTGCACCATAGTCTCTGTACCAAATTCTCTGCACCATAATTTCTATACTATAGTCTCTGTACCGTAGGCTCTGTACCACAGTCTCTGTACCACAACCTCTGTTCCACAGTCTCTGTGCCATAGCCTCTGTACCATAGCGTCTGCATCATAATCTGTACTGTAGTCTCTGAACCATATTCTCTGTACCATAATCTCTGCATCATAGTCTATGTATCCTAGCTTCTCTTAAGAGCAGTACACTATGGCGACTTCTTACTCCTAAATATTCTATTAACTTGTAATTTACTACGAACAGAGACAGCCACTGATAACTGTTTCATTCACAGAAGTTCAGATTTATATATTTATTAGTTTTTCTTTTAAATGAACAACAATTTCCACTGAAAAAGGAGGATTGAGTCTACAGCTATTGTCAAAGATTCTGTACTTCACTGAAGTCCACTCATAGCTTTTCCAAATGGCTAAGTCTTTTTAAAAAACTATAATCTCGTTTGTCTACTTGTTCCCAGTCAGTTTTACCTCGTTTCATACAAGTTACCAATCAGTTTTACCAGTCACCAGTCAGCCACACCAGTTGCGAGCCAGGATCGAAAAGATCAGGGAGGCATGAGCCGAAGTTTAAGCAAAACGTCTCGAGTGTTCGAAGCCACTTCCTCCTTATGCTTCCAGACCGTCGCGTCTCGAATGAGAAATGGCCGATAGATCTCTCGGCACTCCGTCTGGTTTTCCCCCTGGCACTGGTACCTGTAGTGCGCCAGATGCGCCTCGTCACCAGGGTAGAGACTGTACAACTGGTGCTCGCGGTCCACCGGTCCCTCCAGGTTCAGGAGGGCGAAGTGAGCGTGTAGGCCTAGGGCTCTCGAGGTGTCGTGGAAAGCCTTCGTGTGAGACCGAGGCGGCGAGTACTTTACCGTCCGCGTGATGTGACGTAGCATGTGCAGATACCCGGGCAGCTCCGCCGTGGGCACTTCGGCCTGGTCGTCGAAGTAGTAGGTGCATCTGGCTAGGTAGGAAGTCGGTCGCATCCCCTGAGCGGAGGCTTTGGCCTCCGCAGCTTCCAGCATCTCTGGAAGGGACCCGTGAGAGACCGGCAGGATGAACTCGTCTATGTCCCAGATGCCCACGAACCGATGAGTGCCGATGCTTCGGAGGAGGCAGTCGGTGTACGGGATGTTCTCGTCGGTGAAGAGCGTGTACCTGGAAACGCCTCGTGTTATTACAAGCTCCTAGGGGAAAGTGAGTTCCTGGAAACACCTCATGTTATTTCAAGCTCCTAGGGGAAAGCAAGTTCCTGGAGACACCTCATGTTATTACAAGCTCCTAGGGGAAAGCATGTTCCTGGAAACACCTCATGTTATTACGAGCTCCAATGGGTAAGCAAGTTCCTGGAAACACCTCATGTTATTTCAAGCTCCTAGGGGAAAGCAAGTTCCTGGAAACACCTCATGTTATTACAAGCTCCTGGGGGAAACCAAATACCTGGAAACACCTCACGATAATTATTTATTCTTAGGGGAAACTAAATACCGGGAAAACTGGTCATATTAATTAATGGTGCTTTATGGAAAGGGTAAACTCTAAAAACAGATTGATTACAAAGGAGTTCTTATGGAAAACTATTCATTTGTCAAATAAGTCGTAGTGCTTTAAATAGAGGCCCCATGGAAAACTAAGGTCCTGGTACATAGAGCTATCTATCTATCCATCTATCTATCTATCTATCTAGAGTAAACCAGCCTTATGCTGGCATGGGCTCTTGCTCTCCAGCACATAGACCATGTTTTCCCAACAATTACAAATGAAAAAATATATATATATATATCAGGCCACAGTTTACGTCGTAAGCTAAATTGAACCCCACTCACCTCTGGGTGTCATAAAGCAACCTGTACAGGTGTGGTAATTGGGGCTGGGACCCTGGATTGGCCCAGGGGAGCACCGTCAGGAACCCCTGTTTTTGGTAGTGACGTAGGACTTTCTCGACGTTTGGGTGACTAGCTGCCTCGTACACCGTCAGGTGGTCCACGCCCCAGGCCCGAAGGCTTTCGATCCATTCCACAAGCCTGGAGAGAAAGTTAAATTGCGACTGGGCTTAGGTAGACATGTTAGGTTCGTGATTTGTTTCTTGTTTTATTATTTTTTTAAATTTTAGTGCTTGTTTTTGTTTTTTATTATTTTATCTTTCCAATTGTTTGTCAAGAAGCTTCAGTTAATTGGTGATCTAACAATACCATTTACTGTTAACTGGTTAAATTTGTTAATTTTATTAATAGAATGATGAAAATTAATTGTTATACTTATCTATAACTTGAAAATATAAATATTTATATATATATATATATATATATATATATATATATATATATATATATATATATATATATATATATATATATATATATATACATACAAATGTATATATATAATATATATATTTACAGTAAGCTTCAACCAACCATCATAATAGCTACCAGCAAGTGGGTCTACCCACTCCTAGCCACTCCACTCCCCCTTATTGCATTCCACTCACTAAGCCAAGGAAACTGGCTTCATTCTATCCCATAAATAAAATAAAAAGAGTCCTAACTTTGACCTACCTCAAGGAGAAGTCCTTTGCGGGATTGAAAAGGAACTTGTGGCAGAGGGCGATATCCTTCTTAGGGCTAAGGGTCCTGTGGAAGATCCTCAGGGCGTTGGTGGCCGGGGCGCATGCGTCGTTGACGATTGATACAACCTATCAGTCAATAGAAGGAACGTGCATGATTAATTAATTATTATTATTATTATTATTATTATTATTATTATTATTATTATTATTATTATAGTTTTTCTATAAGACATTATTGTAATACTTCCTGGTTTATTATTATTATTATATATATTATTATTATTATTATTATTATTATTATTATTATTATTATTATTATTATATTATTATTTATGGAGGTGTTATAATAATTTTTCTTGTTATAATTATTATTATTATCATTATCATTATTTTTCCTATATTGATGGTATCATAACCCTTCTTCTTCTTCGTCTTCTTCTTATTATTATTATTATTATTATTATTATTATTATTATTATTATTATGTTTTCCATATATAAAACATTATTATTATTATTATTATTATTATTATTATTATCATTATTGTTATTATTATTATTATTATTATTATTATTATTATTATTATTATTATTATTATTATTATTATTATTACCTACATCTTGGCCATCCTCCCAATTCCCTCCCTTCCCCGCTGGAAATTAAAAAAAAAAAAATTTTTTAAACCCAAAATTTTCCAAATTCAAAATTCACCTTCGGTACGTCTGTACGATTATTCCTGGTCCTGCACGAGACAACGTACGGCAGCCAGTGTTCTTCTAACCTTTCTTGCCAATGCACGTATTCTGTAAAGAATAATAAAAGGAATTATTGGTTTATATATATATATATATATATATATATATATATATATATATATATATATATATATATATATATATATATATATATATATAAATATTTATATATATATATATATATATATATACTTATTTATGTGTGTCTGGCTATACTATGATAAATTTTTAGTTAATTTTATTTAAAAGTAAAAGTATAATTGATTAAATACTGTACTTATTACAGGTTGAAATATTGCACATGACTGATGGTAATATTTTTGAGTGTGGTAATATTAAATATTGCACAGTGGTATACATTTTTATATTTTTATATAACTTTACGTCTACTCAAAGTGGATATAAAATTTCATAAAAGCAATTCCCATAATTAAATTTATGAAAATCAGTCAAATTTATGAAACTAAATTCAAAATCAATACATACGATTGATAGCAGTATTGCAAATATTCCGAACTTAAATTAGAATGCATAATTAATGATAAATATACCTGGATCTAAACTTAGCACTTACAGTTACTGAAATGAAAAATAAATCTTGCACATAATCAACATTATTGCTTGCAAACGACAATCACTCACTTCAAAATCATTTTCCGGAATTTCAAAGTCAAAATAGGTCAAATTAATGTCTTTTAGGTCATTTGGGAGTTGAAAACATAATGAGATCATTTTCAAGAAAATTCTATAGTTTTCAAGACATGGCTTCCCGCTTTTTCAGGGGAAGGTCTCGGCAAAATACGACCCGGAAGAGATTGATAAACTCGACTCTTTTTAAATAGTTGGGAAGTCATTAGCCGCAATTAATTTGTTAACGTGACTTCGACGAGTCATTAAGTAATTATCAACGTCATAAAAGGGTAATTACTCTTGAAATGCCGTCTGGTTAATGAGTCCGCGTGGACTTGACTTTTTTGCGAGGAAATAGCGAAAAATTCGATTGGGAAAGTTAATTATGGATTCGTAACGAAAAGGAAGAATTTGGCTTTCATCAACACGAGGTTATGGGATGTTGATGATTCTGTTGTTAACTGGGTGGCTTAGCAGTTATTAACAGTTCAGTGCCTGCTATTAGAGATAAGGATTTTGTGCATATATATATATATATATATATATATATATATATATATATATATATATATATATATATATATATATAGTGTGTGTGTGTTAATTAAATGTTCATACCTATCTTTACTGCCCTCGTAGCTGATGGCTTGACATCATTTTCGTACCAGATATGACAAGTGGGTGTCGGGGGCCATGTAGATTCGACCATCACCAAAATCCTCACGAGAGGCCCAGCTGAAAGTGACACAGAAGCCTTAAATTATAAACAATAATAAGTATTTTGAACAAAGAGCAGATTCCCCGCCCGCACCCCCAACAAGTCACACACAGTTAGCATAGGCCTTACCTGCCCAATTCTTGACCTCAGCTGACCTAACTTGTCAAAATTTTGACCTCAGCTGACCTAATCTGTCATATTCTTTGCCTCAGCTGACCTAACCTGTCAAAATCTTGACCTAAGCTGTCAAAATCTTGACCTCAGCTGACCTAACTTGTCATATTCTTTGCCTCAGCTGACCAAACCTGTCCAAATCACCTGTCATATTCTTTACCTTAGCTGACCTTATTTGTCATATTCTTCACCTCATCTGACCTTACCTGTCCAAATCACCTGTCATATTCTTTACCTCAGCTGACCTTATTTGTCATATTCTTTACCTCATCTGGCCTTACCTGAACAAATCTTAACCTCATCTGACCTAACCTGTCATATTTTTTACCTCATCTGACCTTATTTGTCATATTCTTTACCTCATCTGACCTTACCTGTCAAAATCTTTACCTCATCTGACCTTACCTGTCCAAATCTTGACCTCATCTGACCTTACCTGTCCAAATCTTGACCTCATCTGACCTTACCTGTCCAAATCTTGACCTCATCTGACCTTACCTGTCATCTTCTTTACCTGATCTGACCTTATTTGTTATATCTTTACCCAGCTGACCTTACCTGTCCAATTCTTGACCTCATATGACCTCACCTGCCACGTCCCGGTCATCGTAGTAAGCACCGTACAGCAGGAAGGTGTGTCTCGCCACCTCGGCTTCCTGCCAGATTGTGTTCCTGTGCTTGACGGAGAAGATCCCAGGAGTGGAAGAACACCTCCAACCTCTGCTGTCCTGCTGGGCCAGGAAGTCTATAGCTAGGGAAGGATGAGTAGCTAGGATGGAGTCCTGTGCAGTTCTGGGTGGGAGATGAATCAGAGGATTTCTGTTGGGTTGTTAGGCAGTGAGGGTAATGATAGTTCCATTTATTCTGTTTATCTTTTATGTGAGAATTGCAGTCATTTTGGGTTCTGTTATAATTTTGCTATGTCATAGGCCTAGGTGGATCTTTGGTCCGACCTTGAACTTTGACCTAAAGCAGAATCATGTCTTTGCCATTTATTCAGTTTGTCTCTTAAGTGAAAATCAAAATGTTCTTATATTTCATTACTTTTGCTACTTTATAAGCCTAGCTGGATATTTGATCTGACCTTGAACTTTGACCCAGAGTGGAATCGTGTCTGTTGAATGTCAGAAGAAAAAGTATTTCATATAAGGCAAAGCGAAACAAAACACTATACGTTGATTTTATCCTTAAAAAATATAGCCCCTTTAATGTCATTATCCAGGAAATAACTGTAAAAAATCAAGATTAACTCACCTGTTCGTTGTCGAATCCACCTCATTCATTAGAGTATTGAGGTACCTGGCAACTCTCTCTTCTGTTTCTATCTTAGTACCACAGTCACACCTGTTTGGGATTGAATCACTGAATTAACGAGCAAGATTTCCAGGTAGAGACTGATTATTTTCAATATTTTGGTTTTCAAAGCATGATTTTTATGAATATTTTCTTTGTTTGTTTAGTAATTTACATATATTGCTTGTAAATAGATGAACAAACGACCAATCATACACATATGTATATATGTATGTATGTGTATGTAATGCACACGACATCATGTTTGTTACCATTCAACCACAAACACAAAAAATGTTGGAAGGTTACAGGGTACAGCAGACTAAACCCAAACACCTTACCTGGATGTTGATTGTTCACAGGGCCCAGCAAACAAATAAAGACTCCCAAACAACTTACCTGATGTGTACTCCTGTTGACTGCTTCCACACCTGGTAGAAGTTGTAGACGAAGAGGAAACCAAGAGTTGAAATCAGCACGAAGAAACATCTCCTCGAGGTGACTTCGGGTAGCTGCGTCGTCCTCATCTTGATAGCCAGTACGCGCAACAGTTTCCTGACGAGCAATCTAGTTCTCATTCTGCTGTTCGCTGCGGCAAATGCATAGTGTCTTCTCTGCCTTCGTGTGAGGCTAGGAGGTTAGTGTTTCAAGTCCTTTCGTCGTTGGTATATGTCAGCATCGTCTGGTTTTCGAAGGAGGTCACTCACATAAGTGTCCACCTCACACGAACAGCTAAATTTCAATGACCTAGAAAGTGTTTACAAACCTACTGTACAAGTATTGAGTATAATTATTATAACTTTCAGTCATTTGGCATTTTTAGGAGATGTAACAATGCTCTTACCTATTTACCTTCAAGGACAAAATAGAATTATGTGTAATGGGTGAATGGGGCATTTCAAAACCATCAGGTAAGGTAACAGATGAGAGATTTTGGGGGAAATGGCAAACCCCTTGCCCATATTCCTTCAAAGACAGAGTAGAATTGAGGGAAATGGGTAAATGGGAGATTTCAAGACTGTTAGGTTAGGTAACAAATGAAAAATTTTAGATTTTATTGAATAAACTGACAATTGCAATAGGTTGGTGGCCAAATGGATCTTGAGTAAACTGACTGGTTGGGGGATGTCTATATGTTGATGTACAAACATGCGGTTTAAAAATGTTGGCAGTTAGGTTCCAAAAGAGGTCACTATAACAGGTGACTGGATGATAACAATCTTATAAAAGAACTGAACAAAGTAACACTTGACCCCCCCCCCTAAAAAAAAATACTGACAGGTATAAGTGACTAAAGAATACAAGAGGAATTAAGACTGAATTTTCCACACTTATATTCACCAATAACAACTTTCCCAATACACTATCTCACTCCACTTCATCACTATACACCAAAACACTTCACCATAACTGCACAAATGAACAGGACTTATTTCCACGACTTCCGTGAACGTGAATATGTAGTCTCGAAGAATGGGAGGTAAGACGCGTTTATTTAATCTTATCTCTTTTAGATTGCTCTTATCCTGTTGGTCCTTATCTTACGCCGTGATAACGGAAGAGGTGAAGGGGAAATTGCAACACTCTCTCTCTCTCTCTCTCTCTCTCTCTCTCTCTCTCTCTCTCTCTCTCTCTCTCTCTCTCTCTCTCTCTCTCTCTCTCTCTCAACATAGATATGTGTGCATGTACACAGCTGAGTCATTGTTGTACAAGATCACGTCTCTCTCTCTCTCTCTCTCTCTCTCTCTCTCTCTCTCTCTCTCTCTCTCTCTCTCTCTCTCTCTCTCTCTCTCTCTGTAAACTTGCGTATATATCGCCACGTATAGAATGAGAAAGAATGATCACATAAAATAGAATCACAATAAATACATGTCTAACAGAGACGAAGAATATTTTTGTAAAAATAAACAGATAAACAAATAAATAATAAGAATAATGAAAATAATAATAATAAACGAAAACGAATATATTGAGATATATGAAGGAAATTACTGACAAGTGTAAAACCTATTGTGAAATATAATTTTTTTTCCTTTATTTTTGGCTTCACGATCGTAATTTTCGATCACAAACTATAAGCTTCAATGAAGCCTCAAAGTTTATATATAATTACTGTTATTGAAGCGTCAGTGATTCATAATAGAGTATAAAAAGGCTTCAAAGAAGTCTAAATAGATAATTAATCATATAGAAAGGCCATTACTTCCTAACAGAGACCTATGCCTTCTGACAATGGTTCTATATAGGCCTAGGCTCTGTTTATCACTATATATAATCTTTGTCAATGTGTTTATCACGGTACTCCCTTCTTAAATCATATTATATCACTTTTTTAAACCTATCCTGAGTTTATCAAACGATAAATCTATATAATTCGGAGGCTGTGATTATATATGAAAGTCAATTGCGAAGCTTATAAACCAAATAGGCCTAATAAACCTTTACCCCTATAGGGGCGACGCCTGAAGTCTTGAATTTAGCTGCAGAAATCGATTGATTTTTAGCTTAAAACGTACGATTTTTAATCATTTCTGCCTCTTATAACTATTTAATGGTCTACATCTCGGAAATGCGTCTTTGGAAAATTGATATTAACGATGAAATTCATTGAAATTTCATGAAATCAGTGATATAGAATTATTATTTTAGTTTGCCATTAAATGTAGTAAAGCAGTTTTCTTTGAGGAGCTCTGAAAGAAAACGGACACCTTAAGATTGGGGTGACTTAAAGAGAGTTAATTCTATTGCTGTTAAATCTCTCTCTCTCTCTCTCTCTCTCTCTCTCTCTCTCTCTCTCTCTCTCTCTCTCTCTCTCTCTCTCTCTCTCTCTCTCTCTCTCTCTCTCTCTATAATGCCTCTTTTCCTCTTTCCTCTTTCTGTATAATGCCGCTCTCTCTCTCTCTCTCTCTCTCTCTCTCTCTCTCTCTCTCTCTCTCTCTCTCTCTCTCTGTATAATGCCTCTCTCTCTGCTCTCTCTCTCTCTATAATGCCTCTCTCTCTCTCTCTCTCTCTCTCTCTCTCTCTCTCTCTCTCTCTCTCTCTCTCTCTCTCTCTCTCTCTCTGTATAATGCCTCTCTCTCTCGCTCTCTCTCTCTCTCTGTATAATGCCTCTCTCTCTCTCTCTCTCTCTCTCTCTCTCTCTCTCTCTCTCTCTCTCTCTCTCTCTGTATAATGCCTCTCTCTCTCGCTCTCTCTCTCTCTATAATGCCTCTCTCCCTCTGTATAATGCCTCTCTCTCTCTCTCTCTCTCTCTCTCTCTCTCTCTCTCTCTCTCTCTCTCTCTCTCTCTCTGTATAATGCATAACTTTCGACATATTCAAAACTCCTTCAATTTAAACAGATCGCCATTTACCTTCAGCTTCGCAAATGTCAAATTGCTTCATATACGATTAAATAACTCTCAAAATAGGCTACTTTAACCCATTTTATAACTTTATACTTTAATATTAAAATCTATAACTCATATTTTTATTATATTGTATCTCCATAAATCACTTTATGTGTCGTTCAAAGTTTTGTTTTACAAATTATTTTATCTTTTCAAAAACAAGGAATTGTCTGCCTAGAAGTTTTACCAGAATATATATAACAAAAACCCCTTTAAATTACCTTATTTATGAAAAATAATGCTCTAATTTCCCATAAATGTAAATTATAATGAATATTTATGTAACTATTATTTATTTTATATGGTATTTTTAAGATATTGAGTTTTTAAAATCCGTTTTTAAAAATAATGACTATCTATCTTTCGTAAGACGCTTGTCTAGGCCAAAGCATCGATTACTATTTTACAAAATCATTTTATTTACCAAATATAACTCCATATCAATGCATATTTTATATTTAAAATAAATCATTCTTAATTCATCATATATTTATGAGATTAATAATGACAATAGTAATTTGCCAATTACTATTTTTAAGGTTTTATTAATTGGTTCTTCTGTAACCGACAAATTTTCAAAGATGGCGCCTTTGTAAACGTCAAGCTTTCGCTCTTTAAATGAAAGAAAACTTCGTTCTTGTTTTTTAATGAAAGAAAACTTCATTAAAGTTAGGTTTTCCTATTTTGGTTAACCTTTTATGCTCAATTATGTTTGTGAGCTTTAAATCAGATGCTGCTTTTATCGCTGCTACTATTATTAGGCATATGTTAATACTACTACTGCTATTAGGCCTACTACTAATGCTGCTGGTATTAGTCCTACTGCTATTATGCCTACTACTACTGCTGTTAGTCCTACTACTAATGCTGTCAGGCCTAGTACTACTGCTATTATGCCTGTTACTACTGCTATTAGTCCGACTACTAATGCTACTGCTATTAGGCCTAGTACTACTGTTATGCCTACTACTACTGCTATTAGGCCTGCTATAATGCTACTGCTACCACTGGTATTAGGCCTACTTACTACTGCTATAGTCCTACGACTACTACTACTACAATACTGCTATTAGGACTACAATTACTATTACTTCTGCTGCTGCTGCTACTACTACTAAGCTGCTATTAGGCCTAATACTAATACTGCTATTAGGCCTACTACCAGTGCTGCTATTAGGCCTACTGCTAATACTGCTATTAGTCTTACTACTAATACTTTGAGTTCGTACAAGAGTTACTGATTTAATTGACTGAATATACGACGTCTAGAAGTTTTGATAAGCCTCAAATGAACATTAATATCAGCATAAATCTCTCTCTCTCTCTCTCTCTCTCTCTCTCTCTCTCTCTCTCTCTCTCTCTCTCTCTCTCTCTCGATGTGTTATACATAACATTTAAATACAATTTTGTAGGTTTGTTAAGCAATTTTTATTTTATATTTTAAGAGATTTATGCAATTATCGCCGGTTTCGGACATTCAAGAAGGTACAACAGATTGCTTATGTTTAGAGTCTCCAATATTTTTAAATTTTTACTTATTCTTCGTTTCTATTATGACTTTCCATTACCTTAGGCATTTGTTTGTGTCAGCGAGTGTGTTTGTGAGTTTTTGTGTATGTGTATGTGCGTGTATGTGTCGTGTTAGTAAGATAAGTCAAAATATAGTTCGAACGTCTGATTCCTTTTGGGGGAAAACGTCTCAATATCCTGTGTACGAGAGAAAATGGAGGCAAATACTGTTATTTCATCATTATCAGTATCACCATCATTATTATCATCATCCTTATCATCATCAGAGTTGATATTTAGGGGGCCATTATCGTCCTCACCCGAAATTTGGGTAGGACAGCACCCTAATACTTGTGAGAGGGGCAGTTTATTGCTTTCTCCTATAAATAGTTCTATTTTTTCGCTGTCATATGATGAATGAATATATAGGTAATTGTTATATTCGCATTTGCTTGTTTTTTATGCTTGATTATTTTATTTTGAGGCTTTAAAATAATTTACTTTTGAATGTCCCGCCCTTTTGTTTACCAAAATTGTTTACCAAAACGAATGTTCAAAAAACCAACAAGATTACTAAATTTTTAGATAAATACTTAATAGTATCCTATAGTTTTATCTAAATATTTATTTTAAGGACATGTAAGTTTTATAAATTGGTAATGAGTTTTTTATTGAAGTATATTTTGAAAATGACAATAGATTTTTAATGAAGACAACCCCGATTGACGGAAGTTGCTGTGTATAGATTTAAATATTTCATAGTTCTGTCATTTTTCGCCATAGTTTATTAAATTCCTATTCCAGGCAACTTTCTATACTTTCAATGTTTTTTATACGATGATAAAAAGAGCCGGATTAAAAGGAAATTGGAGAAAGATAAAGGATTATAGATGGAGAAGGTGCGTAAAATAATGCGTGCTTGTACCTCAGGCAACTGTGTCCCCGGCAGAGGTCCTTCAGGGCTTTCAGCTGAGTTTGACAGTTCGTCTCAGTATGTCAATGGAGCCCTGACGAGTAACATATTTTTGTCTTGTTTAATTGAGTGTGATTTTATGTTTTCGTAGGTAATTCACATATTTATTGTTGATATATTTGCACCGCTGCTTAAATCTCAGTATAAATTACTTATTTCTGCTAAATTTAAGCTGTAGAAGTTGTTTTTTTAGCAGAGAAATTATAATTGTGTTAGGCTGTTGCCGGGTTTTGATCAGGTAGGCCATTTTGGTTTTAACCTTTACCTGCACGTTGTACTAAAACTACCCATTATGTCGAGAGAGGTTTTTGAAATTGATTATTTTTTTAATACAAGGGGAGGAGACTGCCGTCTGAACAATAGGTAGAACTATAGAAAATGGTGTATAATAGATAATTGAAAAATCTGCTCAGTTATGTCGAGAAATTTACCCTCATTTTATATTTGTACATTCGATTTAGTAATCTTATTTAAAGTTTTTTTTGGGTGCTATATTAAATTTAACTTTTGCAGAATTCGTGACCTCCAAATTCGAAGGGGCAAGGTGGGATTGGGTATATTGTGTACTGTTATTTTAGGTTGTGTAGTCTATACCATTTATTTGGTGCTCACACATTTTTTAAAGGTTAGGTTAGGTTTTGCAAGACCCGGTAAAAATCCCATGCAAGTTTAGCCTTGCGTGTAAAACATTGCTTGAAGCTTGTGTGTAATGTAACAAGAGGCCTACAGATTCTCTTGATACATTTGAAACGTGTAATTCTAGGTTTTATCCAGGGCATGGGCCTGTTGGTCACTAACAGCTGAAGACAGCTAGCCTGACTCAGAATTGCATAATGTAACCTAACCTAGGATTTGTAATATGCGGTCAAATAATACTGTACATTACAAATCCTAGGTTAGGTTAGACTAGGCCCGTTTTGGTGAGGCTAGCTATTATCCTATCCCATGCTTTGCTGAATAGGCTATGTGTTGGTACAGTAGCACCTTAACATAATTTAGATTCTTGTAAGTAACAAAAACTCTGTTCTTTAGCCTCCACTTGAATATATTTTTTTTCCTGATATATTACAGCAAATGGAATTCCATATAGGCTAGTTCCTAACCTGAGCTCATTTGTATATTTCACGCTTAGCTTTACATTCAATTTCAGAGAGATATTGAAAAGTTTCACATCGAAGATGGCGGTCTAGCAAAGTGAAACGGTCATATGCAGCTGATAGCTAGAGATATCCATTAAGTTGGTGTTACTTATTAGGTAAAAGGCAGTTTTTATATGCAACGGTTTAACATTGATGCTGTTGCTTTTTTATATTAAATCTGTTAGAATTTAACAGTTAATGGGCTGTCCACTAACCCTAGGTTACAAGCTTTGTCAGAAATGTCCAAAAGTGTACTCTTTTGTAACCTTCATGAATATGGAATGTGTAAATAGTGCAGTTACATATATGTCCTGCTTTATACTTTTTTTTAAATAAAGGCCTTGATTTCCAAAGTAGAAAATGGTTACAGAAAATCATGGTGGAATTTGAGCTAGCTTTCATAGGAAGACCAGATTCAGTGCTAACCCACTTCAGTGTATGCTGGCACTGACTTAAGTCTAGGTAACATGCAAGAAGAAAATTATTTTTCTACAACAGAGTATTTTCTGAGTGAAGAGAATGACCTTGAGCTGTATGTTATGATAGAGTACCATCTGAAGGTTTTGAAAAGAGGCCAGGTATCCTATTGGATAAGCCCCTTTTAAACTTATAACATCAATATGTGTATCAGGTATCAAGTCTAAGGCATTTCCGTCTATACCATGATTGTTTCATATTGGTTAGGTGTTGAAATTATAACTATGATTTTTACATGTCATATTATCATGGATGCTTCTGTAAAGTACAATATGTCATATATTTGGGATGTACCCCAGAATATAACTCTAATTATGTCTACTAGAAGGTTAGTTTGTAAAATTCTGTTTTTGTTTAGTTGTGGCCACTCTGGTGGACATTAATTTTGTAGTGCATCATGAGGTAACTTTTAAAGGAATCTACTATGAATGCCAATGCATTTAGTTTGTTTTCAATGTGAAATGATGTTTTCAAGAAATAGCAGCTTCACAAAATATTAATTGCTTTGGAATTAAAAGCAATTGCAGATGTCAATTGTTTTTTTTTTTTTCTGATCGTAGTTTTTTGTGATTTTGAAGAATTTGACATTTTACCTTCCCAAATTATTGTTAAACCCATTGCAAACTCAAACATTTTATATCTTTCCTCCTTTAATGACTGGTCAGCTTTTAACAAGTGCACCATTAGGGTTAAATAAGGGATATCTTAACTAGGACTGTCCATTCCCTTTAGGGATATTACAATAGACAACAAAATAAGTTAATGTAATCAAAATCCCCCTCCAGTCTGGTAGGCTGTGACACCCTACCCTAGAGGGAAGGTTAGGTTAGCAGACATCCCTCTTGTTTATCTGATTTGCATGCCCGAGCAGTATTTGGTACTTATATTATTTTACAGATACCTGTAATAGCCATTTATTATTTTGTATATAATAGCCATTTATTATTTTGCAGACAGTGGCCCACAATGCTGCTGAGAAGTTAGCAACTCAAGAGAAAAATTCTGGTGATTTTAGTCACGCAGTCAGCTTTCCCAAGTATCTATCCAACCACCTCACCTATGCATTTTGAGCAAATGGAACGTCTTCGATGATACGTCAAGTGGTTTCTTCAGCGATATGAATGTAAGTGTGACAGTAGTTCATGTCACCATTGATTTTCAAACAGTACGCCATATGTTTACATTTGCTGTGTTAAAAGCAGTTCTGGGTTAAGGTTTTAAAGGTACCAGGACTAGCAATGTGGAGGAAGGCCCAAAGAGGTTTTAACCTAATTTGTAATTTAAAGGCTTGACAAAATCAATGCTCACTCTCTTGGCCTTTAGCAAAAACTCAAATTTTGTCATATTCAATGGTCTCTTTTACTCTGTCACAATAAATAATAGCTGTTAGTAATGGTTATAGCACATAGAGGCAAGCAGCCAGACTCCAATTTTGGTCGCCGTAGAAACTTTCGGCACAAAAATCCAAGATGGTCACCTATAGTTACCAAGTCAGATCCGATTAGTTTCATACTTATCCCTGGAAAACTGACATTGCTGAAAATATGAAAATATAGCTCTTTCCCGGTACCCTAATATAGCGACAGCATTTAGTTGTCAGGTAACGACATATAGATTTGAGGGCTAAAGGCTGCACCTACATTTTTCCAATGCTTAACCTACCCTTGGTTAAACACAACACAATTTCGCTCGATGTGTATTTTGTGTGCAAATCTCAATGATGTAGGTCTTCGGCTGCGCCCTTTCTACATGTTACTGGGTCTTCCTACTGGTAGTCACACAGTACAGTACTTGGTCAGAACACATTCTGACCATCTACTTGTTTCCCATTATTGGAAGTTTATTCTCTAGCCATTAAATTAGCATATTGTAGTCAGACTGTATCAGTGTCCGATTTTTCCTCAAGTGGCCTTGTATCTGACCTAATATACAACCACATTTATGTACACTTGAAGTTGCTGCAAAGGTTTTACTGTAATCTCATTTGTTTAATGAAGTCAGTCTTAACTAACATGCTGTAAATGAAGGGTGCTAACAAACACCAAGTTTTAATCTCATATTTATCGACACCCAATAGCAGTATTAAAAGAAAAAACTCAAAACAACAAAATCCTTCTCCTCAACATTTCATAAATCTTTAATGTTCTTGATAAAAGCCCAGGAAATTTTACTATCTTACATGTATGTCCTAGGTATTCAGGCATAGTAAGTTGTTGATTTAGTTGAGCTGTTACAATAAAAGCAATTAATAATGTTTCTTTATTTGCAGCTAGAAAGCTAAAAATACACTAGAGTCCCTGGAAACTGCTGTTGTCTACTGTAGTTCAGTTGTCAATGACGAAGCTGAACCACCTCGGATCACTTGACTGACGATTTAGGAAAATGTGTAAGAAGGTAAATATTATGGAGGTTATAGTGCTTTCATTATGATAATTAGGTTGTCATATAATTTTTACTTGGACACTGTTCATGAAAGGAAATCAGTGCTAGTTAAGGGCTTTGCAGAGTGGCACTGGTTTTTTTGTCTGTTGAGTTTTGATGTTAATAGTGCCACCAAAATCGTGTTTTAACTGTTAGTTGGAGCTTTGTTGCATTATCAACTCTGGAAAAATTAACATGCTAGGCCAAACGTGGTTATAATTCGTGTCACTGTGCTTTAAATTTTGCATTGTACGACATCAGTTCTGACACAATTCACCACCGAATTTTATTAAAAGATGCTGTGGCTAATTCAAGTGTTGCTTTGTTTTAAACTTTGCATTTTATGACATCAGTTTTGCCACAGCTCACCAAAATTTAATAAAAAGGTTACTTTGTTTTAAACTTTGCATTTTATGACATCAGTTTTGCCACAGCTCACCAAAATTTTATTAAACAGTTACTTTGTTTTAAACTTTGTATCTTATGATTTTAGTTTTGCCACAATATGCTTTTTATGAAATTAGCTTTTGCACTACCAATATTTACTGTATCCATTTCACTTTTCAGGTGACCACTGCAAGTCAACATTGCAGTAGAATATTGAAACATTATAATCCCCATACGAGTTTTCGCTGCCGCCTCCAAATTAGTCAACTTACATCATGACAACTTGAGTGTATATATGAAAGAAAGGTGATGCTATCTGCGAGGACTGGGGTTGAACTGCGCTATTTACTCTGCCATTGAAGTTCTGACAAGGCTTCTGTAAAAAATATTTTGCAAGGAATCCGGAGAATGTCATAAAAATAGGACAACCACATAATGTGATTTTTTGTTACTACTAGTATAGTCCTGTATAGTTTACAGATTGTACAGATAATAAGCCGATTGGTTCCTCACTTCATTTAGTTCTTATGATTGTGTAGTTTTTTATTGATTATAATGCATGTATATTTTCAATAAGGCTGTAGTGATGATGAACAAATTTTATAAGCATAAGTCCTTGAACATTCTATTTCCCAAAATACAGAAATTTACAGTTAAATAAGAAAACATTTTTTTTAACTCCATAACAAAGTACTTTAGTGTCCCCCCACAAAAAAGGGGCTGCCCTTATAGGATTGAGTTGCCAGGCTAACCGGTTTAGTTTCTCCCTGCTGTCCTCCTACCAAAGACCAGATAAAGTCACAAACGGTCCTCGGGTAACGCCCATGACAAGTACGAGGTTGTGTTTCTTCTCTTCATGAAGGAATGGTACTGTGTGGTAGGCAACTACTGTATTTGGTCACTGAAAGCCATTTGTGTCACTTGGGCAACTTTCAGTTTGTCAACATTCTGGAGTAGATATGAAAAAGCTCGTAATCTGATGGTAACTGTAGCCTAAGTTTTCTGATGAGTGTTTTTGTCCTATTGGCAGACATTACTTTGTACAAAACAGAACCAAAGTTCACAAAAGTTTTTTGAAAACGTACAGAAACAGGTAGCCTTGAACACTCAAAACCTAATAAAACTTTGACCCCAGTTGTAACTTAACTAAACTAACAGTCAATTTAACAGTGCCAATTGGCCAACTTGAAGCAAGTTACCTTGTTAAGCCACCAGATGAAATAACACTTGAAATTAATATTTTTTTAAAAACCTGTTAAACAAGGACATCTTTGGCACTGCAATTTCATAATCCCTTGAGTTTATGCGGTCAAAATTACTTCCTACTAACATTCTGACATGAGAGTACTCTGTAAAGTGTTGGACTTGAGACAAGTACTTGGGTAAGCTGTCATTGAGTTTGAAAAACTTCCTTTCTACAAGACATTTCACAGAGGAAGGGCAGGTTTGTTGTGTATCTAAACTCCATAATGCATTGCATAACCTACAAGCTAAGTCCACTTATGATAACATGAGCCTAAAGAATATGCAAGACTCGACCATAGCTCTTTCACATTACTTCAAGAATGACAATACTTCAATAAGCACAATACCTTCAACTATCACAATACCTTCAACTATAAGGATGTCATATTCACCAGAGACAATGTCATAAATGCTTCTTCACTCTCAGGCAAACCTTTCTTTGTATTTACAACTAAAGTGCTGTGATTACCATCGAAGTACTTCCCTAAATTTTAAGCCGAGTTCTTTCTTTTGTTTGCTCTGAATACGAACATTATCAACATTTGCTTAATTAAATCAAGAATTATGGAACAGAGTATTGCTTTACGTGGTCTTCTGTGGTACCTGACCTGAAATCTGCCTATATCATCACATCAGTAAGAAAACTATTAAGCCACTTGAATGGGAATCAGTTGTCATTAACTTTCAGACCTGTTTTATTTACGTTTAAGTCCCACGTCCACCATGACCAGGGGTCCTTATTTCAAGTACTGTACAATTTATTACGCCAGGCTGCTACAGCTTCCTAAAAAGCAGCAAAACTAAAATTACGTCCCATAAGACTCCTGTCATTCAATGCCATTTGTCTGGGTGCTAATCCAACATCTCGGTTAACAAGGTGCCCAACTGGGCGCTGGAGCCTCACCCTACACTAACGAGATAACATGGGCAGCATACCCAGCAAGGAGAGACTGAAAAACATTATCAGTACAAGATTACTCTGTGTACCAACAAGAAATGTGACCCAGTTCCTCTAACAAATATTTTTAAGGACACAACTAACCTGCATGTAACAAAATCACAACTTTACAACCAAAACAAAACTTTTACCAACACTCAAGAACAAGCTACTGTGATAAAGCAACGCATGCAGTGCTTTCAGTAATAAGAAGTTCAAGAACACGTACTCATAACCACATGCAAGGACATTAAGAATCATAAGTTTTCCATTCAACCTGCATACCACAATGAGGCAACCTTTTATTCAACATACTTCAAATAAAATCTAGCCCCTTTCAGCTTCTCAGAAGTTAAGAACTTCATTTTTGCACGATGCTGCAACTGTCTGTTCACACACACACACACACACACACAAAAACCACAAGTTGCAATGCAATGGGCCCTTAATAAGGTTGACAGAAGATACACCAAGCTAGGCTTTAAAATCAATGTGCCAAATTCATACCAATCTGAACTGACCACCCCACCAAACAACATCCATATTATAGAGCCTTCACAGAAGGATAATATAAAAGTCTACACTCAGAGTAAAAATGAATCCCAGTTCAACATGGAGGAAGAGATTACAAAGCCTCAAAAGACAAATTAACGTTTTTCTGTGCCAAACATCACTCGACAAGAAAGACGCAGTGTATGGAAGAGTTTCCATGAAAGGTAAATTCAGTCATAGGTTGAATACCCAGCCCTATTTCTAACCAGCCAAACTAGCACACAAGCAGCCCATGAGGACGTCAAGACAATCACCTGAGCATCAATGGGGCCAGGCTACCCTTGCAACAGGCAGGTACCAACCTAAATAGCCTGGCTCAAGGAATAAGCATCACAAGTACAGTACAGTATACTAATAATGAGTCAATTTCTGATGGTGAACACCTAAAGAGAAAAAGGGTTGGACTGAAATCTACCCCAACTTTCATACCTACAGACAAACCTCACCACTAATACGAACAGGATGGGAATAACTCCTGTACCAGTCAACTGTACCAAACACACAGCGAGCAGGAACTAGAGGTTCCTCGTGTGGACGTATGCAACAGCACAAGAAACTCTCAACCAAACGCTACACAAGTGTATCAGCTGATCAGTCGATAAAAACTGCGAGGGGAATGGACAGTGGAAAAAATCCACAATCCTTTTAAAGGATAACTGAAGCAATTACGAAATCCCATGATAAAAGACAGTATACAATAATTACCATACAGTACATACTGCACAAGGAATTCCAGCTAACACCCAAACAGAGGATGTGACCATAAACTGGATTATAAGCCACACTGGAAGTCAAGGACATTAGGAGACTAACCTCGTAACCAAAATTATGCTCGGCTGTGCAGTAGCCATCATCAAAATCCAAATTGTTACATACTGAAGACAAAGTAGCATTCTACCAACAACATTTTAGCACTGACACATACAAGCCAAAAACTCTTTAACCAAACTAACAGCAAGGTACTTCAGACAGGCTACCACTGGGCTATCCGCTGTTGGGAAATTAATAACACTGAGCGAAGGACCTACACACACACACACACTGAATAAATCTCATGTAGATGTATATTCATGCATAACAAGATATCTACTGATAACTAACCAAAACACTGATGCCATAAACTGCATAAAATATTCTTAAAAGGTAGGCAGACTCCACCCTACTAATGACTGTCAATAAAAATTGCAAGAGCAACTGACAGAGGCAAAAATCAACACTCATTTTAACAGATAATTCAAGCGATTACAGCACCCATACCAAAGAGAAAGCATACAATAATTGCCTTACAGTACATACATTGAATTGCCAAGCAGCACCAAAAGAGAGGTAGTGACCAAAAACTGGAGTACTGTAAGCAACACTGGAAGTCAAGAGTATAGAAAAGTAATCTCATGACCAAAAGTTTGCTTAGCTGTGTGGCAGCCAACACCAAAGTCCAAGCTATTACAAACTGGACCAAAAGAGAGAGAGAGAGAGAGAGAGAAACTCATGACTATGGCTCTTTACTTGATGTCTGAAGACAAAGACCACATGCCTCAGGTATAGCCCAAAAAGATGATTTCATTTGGGAAATCCCAGACCAAACTGAAGGATGACTGATCAAGTATTGTATGCAATTAAAACTGAATAAATTAACCTGACAAGAAAATGTCAACGTACAATATACTGCACGTGGCATTCAACTGACTGGACAATGGGATAAACAACTCAACATTACTTCTCAAGGGGAGACAAAACAAAACAGCGTATCTTTTTTCCGCAAAATTATGATATATCTCTTGAATAGAGAAATTAAAAACCTTAGAAAACATATACGATGAAAATCAAGTTTACAATAAGAGGTAACAATTAAGACATCAAATCAGCTAAATCTTGAATCATAATTTTCATTTAGTATATGAGACTATAAAGCCTGAAGTATATCATACTACCCTGAAAATTAGATGGAATCTAAGCAAGGTGCTCAAGACAGCAATCTGATAAGTTGCACCTACAGAAAAGATATCAAGTAAAACAAGTATTGATAAGCCAGTTTTTAAATCAATAACATATATGATCAGCAAAATGAGAGCTTCCAAAAAATTGGAACAGGATCCACACACCAGGCCCCCTAAGCCTAGGAGTTATGTCCAACAAGGACCTGGAGAGCCTGTAATGAGAGAAAGGGAACCCAACAACAGTATTTTGATTTAAGTGACCTTAAAGACCTGTGATAATGGAAATGACAAATACTTTAGAACTGCCATTGAGGAATGGAACCACATTTACAAATGTATAGTAGAAATCCTTTGTACAGGACTGACTAAAACCCACAACAGGTTTACAGATGCAAGGACGAGGTAAATTCTTAAAACCAGTGAGACGGAAATCTTTAAAATCCACATTTTGAAAAGGCTTGAGAATACAAGAACTCTACAAACACTTCATACCAAGACAAACAACAAATCCCAAGTGATTTTTGGGAAGCACAAACTCGACCAGGGAATGAGAAATACTGAATGAGTTTCTGAGACTCTGAAGTTGCAAGCCACTTGTATATTCTGGGGAAGACAAAGAGTAAATTAAGTTGAAAAATTTCCTCAGATGAGAAGTTAAACTTTCTGGGGCAAAGCAAAGAGAAAACTGATTCAAAAGCTTAGTTGTCTCAAGAGACACGAAAGTTTATAATGGCTGAGGCAAACAGGAAAACTCATCAAACAAAAGAACATCAAGGAAAATTCCACTGCCAACATATAACACAAAAGAAATAATTCTAAAAGCAACCTTTTGACAATATACTGCAATTTGGGCTGTGATTGTGTCTTTAACCAACACTAAGATACCACAATACCACCAATGAATATCCCCAGGATTGCTCGAAGAAACTTCGATTAACGCTATGCTTTGAGAGCAATATCAGTTACCTTTCGTAGTCTTAATCAAGGTCCACAATTTCAACCAAAATACCAAGTCTACTTTGAAATACTTTGCTAACAGGTTAAGCCTAATTTGCCATTAGAGATTACCAGCTCAGAAAACAAACAATTCCTGTCATTTCATAAGGAAAAATATCTCATGGTCTGATGGTTTACCTAAAGGTACATCTAAATCAGTTTAGCAAAGCCCATCAGTTTGCTTTCTCAATGCTAAACATCTTGTAAACACCACATTCAGTGTAATGTATATGCCTTTTAATATTGCAAGGTCTATAATGAGTGAGATACCAAACTCCTGAACCTTCTTTTACTCAAACCTCCCATCTAGCCCCTTGTTTTGATAAACCCAAAGATCAGGTTTACACTACCATTCAAAAGATAATCTCTAACAAGGAATCTATCCGTCAAAACATGATCTTTCTATAACTGGTACTTAGATGAAAATTATAAAGCACACATAGACATGCACAACATCAATGTGAAGATTTATAAAGGTAAAATCAATTCTAAAGCTTTAGCCTAGTCTACCTGACTGATGGTTGTCAATAAAAAAAAAATGATTTAAATCCTTATCATTCATAACTTCTACCTCATAATGGTGCCCCGGCAACTTCCACAAGTAATCCCATATTTGTGCTGATTCTTCTGTCTAAATCACAGGTTATCAAAGCTAATTTTTACAGTCTAATGCAGTTTACTTTCCAGTCAACCCAACAAGAGGTAAGAATTTTAACCTGCTGGTATGGTTACACTGTCTTTTATAGCTAAACAATGACTGAACTTACCCAAAAGCAAGGTATTGAAAAGGCTACTGCAAGAATCTAAGGATAAAAATGTCAATAATAAAATATAATCACTAACAAAATTAAATCCCTGGGGAAATCCTACTCAGTATGGGTGAAAACAGGACCACTGCAACTTTAACTGTAGGGAAACTTACATAAAGTTTGTTTCATCTACCAAGTTATTACAAAAATCTTTCAACTGACTAATGCCCTCTGCAGTAATAAAAGAATATACATTTAAAACCAGCTGGATGTATCAAGTGAATCCAAAGGTTTACACTCAAGCAACAAATGTGCTCTGTAATCTTAGCATAAATATGCACTGCTATGCTGGCAAGATTCCAAAGCACACTTTATCCTCACCAAGAAAACACCTGTTAACATGAATAATCTGAACACCACAAAAAAGTAACAAGAAATCACTGATAAGTCCAAGTCTCACAGATGATAGAGGCCATCAGCTAAAACAAATGACACATTCACTTCACCTAATCATCAGAGCTACATCTGAATGCAATATGACATTTAAAATGCACCACCTTGAACAAAGAGCTACGGTAAGACCAGCATACATGACAAGGAACTAGTATGTTCAATTCCTGTCACCTACTTGACTGAATAACGAATTGAATCAACGGCCAAAACACTTGGCTGATTAAAACTTCCATGAACACAAATAAAACTTAATGTTATACAAAACAACAATGGCATCTCAAGATCTCATCAAGAATTTAACAGTTTTTTGATGAGAATTAATTTCTGCACACTATCAGAAGTGGGGAAATCTACTTCCATTCCAAACTGTGAACTCTGACTTCAACTAGAGACTCACATGAATCACCTCACAATATTATTTGTCATTCACCTCACCTTGTCGACACATCAGACATACATACTGATGCTGTTTCCCCACTAGAAAGTTTGAAGAGCCTGGAATTATAAAAATAAAGTACACAAAACTCCTCCATAACCATTTGTGGGACACGTTACAAACATAAACTAAAAAGGTCCTATAGGTGATGATTCTCAAATTCACATTCTTATGGTTTTTCAGTTTTTCTTCAAATGCAATGATATGAAAATACATTTCAGGTCAAATGCTATGCAACCACAAAGAGCAATGCTGTATCCTTAACTCTGTGGGTAAAATTAAGCATACACTGGAAACTGTTCATATTCAGATCAATTAAAAGAATGTATAAGTCTGCAGAAAAACATGGAAATGTTTCGCTGGTAACCAATCCACTTGTGTAACATACAAAGAGAATTTTGCTTCACAATGAAGGTACTTTTCAAGACATGTATTTTGGCAAGCAAAGCGTCCTCACAGCAAAAAGAATTCTGCTAATCCAAGTATTATGCACTCAATGAAAAATGAAAGCTCTATGGCTAGTTACAATGCTTTCAGGAGAATCTGTTATCATAAGCACTGATCTTAGCATTAAGGCTATGGAATGTAATATTGAACTTAAGATACACAGCATAACTACTCAACCTTTTATGAAATATCTGACTGAAAGAAGAGTCTTTAAGCTCAACATCTGTTACCCAAAAGCTGGTCTTAAACACAACATTTTCCTGGTACTCTTATGTTTACCAACAATGTTAGTTTGGAAGAAATTTTTGACTGCCTAAATTTTTTAAGAATTATACACTGCAGTTCCTAAGATGGTCTTAAACCAAGTTTTCAAAAATTCTTAATTTCAGATTTACTTCCTCATGAGTCAACTATACAAGATAACTTTGCTCCAAGTTACCCAAGTGGAACTGAAAAAATTTGACTGTTCATTTAAGTTACAGCTGAGACTCAAAATTCCTCTCAAGTTCAGTGTTCAAGATTATCACTATTTCTGTGACATTCCAAAAAACCTTTGAGAATCTAGATTCTGCTATGTAAAAATAACTACCAATAAGATAAAAACCTCAACACCACTGTCTCAGGCTATAATTACTGTCAGACTGAGTTACAAAGCTCTTTTCATACCTATTTCAGCAATTATTAACCAACTGGAATTGTCCAAGTGATAGAAAATGGCTTCAAGTAACCAAATACAGTTGTCATGTACCACACCATTCCTTCCTGAAGTGAAGAAACTCACAGCCTCATACTTGTCATGGGAATTACCCCGAGATCATTTCTGGCTCGTAAAAGGCCTCTGGTAATAGGACAGCAGGGATGAACTCACTGGCGCCAAGCAATCAAGTCCTCTAAAGCCAGCCCCTTGGGATGTGGGCACAGGCCTTTATTTCAATCTTTCCAGTTTTACAACTACACCTGGAAGAGAACTTCGTCTTAAGATTCAATACAATACTGATTTCACAATTGACAACATGTTTTCCCCTTGACATAGGCCTGAGATCTTGTTTAACCAAGTATAAAAATGGTGAAATATTAAGTTTCTGAAAAGATACCACAGTTACAAAAGCAATAACCTTTCTTAACTAGTTCTTTAGCTTTGAAGTAATGAGAACACCTCCTATTACTCAAGATGTTTGTGGCAAAATACAATTCTACTGTCTTTTTTTAACACTCCATTGCAACAGTCGTCTGCACAGATGACCTGCATTCAACTTCAGAACACTGTTTCTCTGACTAAACCTTATAAGCCATACCTCACACCATATCACCTGAATTTGTACCTAAACAATTACATATTATTATTATTATTAATGATGCCCTACCACAAAGGTTTTCTGCAAGTTCCCCTCAACCGCTAACTAAACTGCTTTGCTTTCCGCATTTTACTTTGATCTCTTCCCACTCAGCTATCCAACTTCTTTAACATAACCCTGCAGCAATGTTCATCTCCCAGTCAGGAAAAAAATACCTCAGGTGAATCCTAAAGTAGCCTACATGTGAGACTCAATGATCTGGATTAACCATTTGATAATGGGAGCTGTAACTTCGTTGCTATTGACAGTAATTCTTCTAGATACAAAAAAATAATCTTTTTGTTCCTGAACATTGTTACAATATTCCACACTAATGTGATTTTACTTGACTAAAGGGGCAGGTTTTCCCTGCAAATTTTTCATAGATGATGAGAAGGTTCTCATCAAAGTTACAACAGGAAATAATGGAACACATTCAGGCTTATGTCAAGAGAAATTGACTCTAAATTAAAAAGTTCTCTTTAACAACATAGCATATATACAATGGACAAATAACTTCAAAGATGTACCTTATTGCTGGAGTGGCCAAATTTATGTACAGTAATGCTAAGAGGCTTTATCTTGGTACAAACCGTCACAAGTATATCTACAATTTCATATATACAAAATAAATTTCATATTTAAATTGGAGAGAGGCCTGTGGTAACTTAAACTGTTTCCTCTAGTTTAAAGGGTGCAAACAGTTAGCTCTTAACCTACTTACATCTTACAAAATATCATTCTCTCTTAAAGCAAACCATATGAGAAATTACTGTAAACTGACAAGATTCTGAACAATTTTCCATACATTACATCAACTGTATCACTGTACCATACTCATTCAGATCTTAAATATACATTTCTCTCAATAAAAATATCTAATGCATTTAAACACACAAACAAAACTAGGGATTCTTCTCCTACATTAAGAAAGATTCAAGAAAAAGCTTCTTGATGCAAAAAATTACTTCAGAGGTGGACGCCACATAAGGTAGACAGTGAATGAAGGACTAGGCAAGGTCCTGGTATCCTGACAGTCATTATACATAATACTGTGATAAAAACATGTATTCAAACATGCACACAACAAAAATAAACCAATGATACAACTGAAGCTGAGGACTTCTGAGCAGCCGAAGGAAATATCGAACTTCAATCGATGACTGGTGATTCCACACAAAATGCCAGGCCTGTAAAAGAAAACTGCAATTAGTTTAGGGAGCCATTAGAAAGTGAGTAGCTGCCGCATGACTGAAATGGGAGATAGCTCAACTACTGGTAGAGAAAACTGTCCCATTTGTTGAGAGAGCAAAGAGTTTCCATTGGTATATGAGGCCTGTACTGCTCACACAAAACAAATACAGCAATGTCAAGAAAATCAAGATTTTTAAAAGGTATGATCACAAAACGTTAGGATTCAAGTGAAGTGGAAGTATCATATCTCCAATTAGGAATTAGCGAAGTGATATGGTGTGCAAAGAACCCATAGCAGAAGGCATAGGAGAGAACTCATTTCACATCTAACCAACCATGAAAAACTGTAGTAAAAAAAGTTTATAACGATAAAAGTTGCACACACTTGAATATAACACTGCACTTAATTAAAACTCACTTCAATATTGGTGGTGCTAGTCCAGTAAGATGCCCTCCTGTTCCAAAGTTCTTCCTGGTCTGCTCAGACTTTTGGTCACTACACCTTGAATCACTGTTTTGTGTAAAGACCTCCACTTGGATACCTCTGGGGATGTTGGTGGTTAATTAACTTATACAAACAATGCATCTGGTTTCTGTAACTTATTCAGATCAGCTAAAAGACAAGTTGAAACAAAAAGATGACTGAAATTACAGTACAGCATAGTACTACGTAGATCTTAAGATGAGTAGCGTTTGATTCAAACAATAAATAGATTACAAGCAACTCTATAAATATCAACACTGTAAAGAACCAATTGAATAAGAAATCAAAACTGATTAAAAGCGTCTTTCACTAAGCCATAAATTGTATAGATGAGAAGTATTCTTAGTCAGAAAACAGGTCGTTATGTGCCAAAAATACACAGAAAATGTAGGTGTACAATGCTCACCGTAAACAATCCCCTTAGTAAATTGTTAACTGTTCTGCATGCCCATGGCATAACATCTATGTAAGTTGAATTGGCCATTCTTGAAGTAGACTCAAGATTTGTATAATATACTGGTTGCTGTAACTTCCAATCCTGTTTCTACAAGGAATGCCCTCCTCACGTACATCTAACTTGCTGATAATGATGTTTACTCGGAAATTAGCCAGGCAACAATTTTGACGACATAAATATTTCTTCAAAGTTCCTCAATCTACCTCCAACTCACATCTGAAGAAAGGAAATTTTAATTGTAACTAACACTATTCAAGGTACATTACTATTATTGTGTTCTTGATTATTACTGTTGCTGGGACCAATAACATGCTGCAATAATCTACACTACTGGTCTTATATGGCATCAAATGTTTAGAAAAAATAAGATATATAGTATAAGACAAATTGAAAGGCTGTGTACAACACCCACCTTTAGAAACTGGGTCTTTTAAAGAGCTAACTGTTTTGCACGTTTCTGGAGTTAGATCTATCCTGGTCAATTCAGTCGTTCTTGAAGCGTTCTCCAGCTCCGCACACCTAATTCCTTTGGTCTCAAATCTTGTTCCTGCAGCGACAGTCTCCCTCAGAGGTGTGTCTTGCTAGTAACAAAGTCTACTTTATTCAGCAATTAGGGAGACATTTCTACAGACCCACACATACTTGTTCAGAGCATTTATTCATTATACATGCAACTCACTGAAAACTTGGCTGTTGTCACTCCTGTTTTTGTTCATCATCCATTTTCTCAACTACATCCAACCCATTGTTGATTTTTTCATCTTGCAACAATTACTCGGACAGGGGAGATTTGCAGAGCTGAGTAAAGGTAATGTCAAACTTTACCGACAGCCTAACTGACCAGAATTAGTGTTGGTCTGATCAGTTGGACTCTTTATCAACTTTGCAAAGCTGCTCTATTAAGCTCTAAGTTGTTGCTGAAGTTGCAAGAGTAAAAACTTCACCTACAAAGGATATTTTGTAGTTGAGAAAATAGCTGATGAACAAATACAGAAGCATTTATAATCGAGTCTTCTGAGAGTCGCAAACGTACTGTGCAAATGATCTGAACATATGTTTGCATGTCTACAGATATATTCCCCTAAGTGCTCAGTTAAAGTACACATCTCATGCAGATCTAAAGAACAGCAAGGAATGTTATTTTCCTCCTGATCTTGTTTGGTGAAACCTGAATGAAAAGGGAAAGAAATATTGATACTTGAAACTCAGGACTGGCTTGCTGAGTAACAGCGACATCAATGCTACTTATTCTTGCATTACTCAAAACAAACCATTTCCAAATTACAATACAGAAGTACATGCATTCAGTAAGTATTAGATAAGCAAATCACTGCAGAGCAGTAAATTTCAATAAAAAATAAAGTGAATATGTAAAAATATCAGTATTTAAAACTACAGCTGATCTGTTATCTTAATAAACCTAGCATACACTACATTATTCATCAACGTGTAGCCTACTATAGGCCTGATCAGACAGAATGTCTATAACAACTGCCGCAGGCTTGTTTATAAAATCTTATGTTACACTTGAATGTACATATTACAAGTAATTGTTCAATCTGAAATCAAATTTGGAATTTCAAGTAGTAGTTATATTGCTAAACTTACTATAATTTCTAACCTTCATTTAAATCGTCACTCACTTACGAGGTTCTTCACTCCACAAGGTCTTGCGTCCTCGAAGCCACAATAAATATAAAAATTAAATATAAGCTTCAAAATATTATTATGACAAAATGATTGTATGCGCTTGAATAAGCCTTCAGCTATGTCAGGTTAGGCTGTACTGAGTTGGCGTGCTAGCCTACCATATATATTTCAATTAGTAATGTAACAAACTCGGCAAAATTTAAAATGTGAACGCTGTTTAAATCAAGAATATCAAAACCCATTCTTAGCTTAAAGTAGTTATACAAAGGGAGTAAAAGTCGAGGCGAGCCGTTCGATCAAGGATTATATACACCCCCGGGGGCAGCGGCACTTCAGTTGTACCCAACAAATGAGCCGGGCAGTACGCAGGGTAGGGAGACTTGGGTAGGCATTGGTAATTTGAACCTATGGTAATTCTAAGCCGGCTGTCCGCGGTGAGCTAGACTATGGCAATTGACGTTTTCCTATGTTATTTTACTTCCTTAAGAGGAATTTAAAGTAATATTTTGTCGGCCGGCTGTAACTAAGCTGTCATTGACCTTTGAAGACTACACGACTTGTATTACCTAACGTGGGGTAGGTCTAAGCCGGCATTCCGCGGCAAGCCCCCCCCACCTCCATAGCTAATACGGCAAAATTGTAACCAGTAAACCCCCCTAAAAATACCAACCTAACGTACCCTAGAGGTGTTTACTGGTTACAATTTTGCCGTATTAGTTATGGAGGGGAGGTGGGGGGGCTGGTCGCAGAATGCCGGCTTAGACCTACCCCGCGTTAGGTACTTAAGTCGTGTAGTCTTCAAAGGTCAATTACGGTATATTTACAGCCGGCCGACAAAATATGACTTTAAATTCTTGTAAAGCAAGTAAAATAACATAGAAAAACGCCAATTGCCACAGTCTAGCTCACCGCGGACAGCCGGCTTAGAATTACCGAACCTATTACAACGAAGGGGTAGCCTAGGCTAGTTTATATACTTGAGGACAAGGGGTAGGGAGCCTCTGGCCAGGTTAGGACACGGCACCCAAAGTCAAACTGGAAAGGTTAGGTCAGGGCATGATGCCCTATGATAGGTTAGGTTAAGAATGGCTTAATTAGGTCGTAGCCAATGCTAGACCACATGTCCAAACGGAAATTAAGTCCTGCCGATCTGTTTCCAATATTCTGTGTAACCTGGGGGGGTTAATGGGGAAGAGGGGGCATGCCCATCCCCTGCGAGGTCAGGGCACAGCGCCCTAAGTCAGGTTAGGAAGGTAGCCCAAGTAAGGTCTGGTTAGGTCAGGACATGGTATTATAGTTCACGAGCAAAATGGGAAGCCCTGTTTAGTACCAGCCTCTTGGGGATGAATTTAAAAACGTAAAAAAATACATTAAATATCATAAACATAAACAAAAGACATAAACAACAACAAAAATTAACAAAAATAACTGGCAGTAAATATCCCAGTTGGCAACTGGCCTGGTAGCCAGTTCATCTTTGACCTTATTTGCATATGAAATACCATAGAATAATAGCATAAAATAATACAAAAAAGGTCTAATAATATACATAAACCATAATACAACAATAAATTAGGAAATAACTAAACAAAAATCCAAGATAAATACCGGAAAATAGCCGAAATAAAGTCAAAACTTTTCCCAATTGTCATGTCTACTCCATTGTCAAGCAATGCTACTGCCTTTAATGTTAAGCTTTTTCTTTGTAACGGCTCCTCTGTATTTCACTATAAAGTCATTTCGTTTTAATCTTTATTTAAAAAAGTAGATTCTTAACTAATTTACTAATATATCCTTCGTCTGATTATTGTAATTACGTTGAGTCATTCCTATCTTTTATACTTTTGAGTATTACTCAAAAAAGTTAAATGTTTACGACCAAATTTCCACATGAATGAAAATTGTTATCAACGGAAATCTATTGTGCCTTGCTTTTTTTATTTCTGTGTCTCTGTCTGTTATCGCATCTATCCCTCGCCTTTTTATTGTCTCTCTGTCTATTATTCCATTGCTTTCTCCTTCCACGATCTCTTTTTCAATCTATACTCCCTTTTCTGTTATTTTACATTCTAGGCCTATTCCTTTACTCTCTAGATCATAACTCCAATAAACTTTCTTAATCTGATTTTAATTGAATTATTTTATTCACCTCTGTCTTATATATAAGAAAAAATGGTCTTTGCTTAACATTTAATAAGTTTAAACTATTATAAGCCCCACTATACCGAAAAACTAAATTTGACAACACTATTTATTGTAGTATACCATATTCGTTTTCTGTACAAGGATATTATGGGTGACTGAACTATATATATAGCAGGACGCGTTAAATTCGAAAGAGCTGTTTATATTTCATTCAAAAAATCAATTTTATCTTGAAATTCAAGATATTTTTGGAGGATTGAGTTTCAATCTAAAATATATCATTGACTTTTTAGATGTTTTAAGCCAAATTGAATCCACTGATATGTGTTAAAAAGTAGTATAACACAAATTATAACAACAACTTTCTAAATTATTGCAATTTAACTCCATTATTATTATTATTATTATTATTATTATTATTATTATTATTATTATTATTATTATTATTATTATTATTATTATTATTATTATTATTCACGAGTCCAGTTTAGGAATAAATATGTATGATTGAAGTTCTTGAATCCTTTGGATATACTGTTAAATTCTCTCTCTCTCTCTCTCTCTCTCTCTCTCTCTCTCTCTCTCTCTCTCTCTCTCTCTCTCTCTCTCTCTCTCTCTCTCTCTTAATTCATGCAGTTATGAAAATTATCTGAAGCAAAATAATAAAATATCAATGAAATATCATTATAAAAAAGTCACTGGAATATCATTATCGTTCCAGTGGGAATACACCCAGCCCATTTCTTCCCGAATCCCACGATTCCCATTACGAAATACAACCTGCAACATTGTCAACGAATCACACACACAAATTCCAGATTCCAGGATGGTCTCTTAGGCTTGCAAATATCTCAGCGAGATTTAAAAGCCATCCCCCCGAAGACAGAGAGAGAGAGAGAGAGAGAGAGAGAGAGAGAGAGAGAGAGAGAGAGAGAGAGAGAGAGAGAGAGAGAGAGAGAGAGAGAGAGAGAGAGAAAGAGAGAGCAGCCGCAAGAAGTTTTTGCTCAATATTGAGAAACTGCGTTCGATTCCTAAGTGATCTTGTAAAGAAAAGATACGTACAAGGAATTTACAGGCCATAGGGAACTGAACTTCTGCGGGACGCATAATATTAGATAGATCTGAGTTTGGGTGCACTGTTATTCTTTTGTTTTTTATCAGGGTTTAATGCTTTTTGTTATTTTTGTTGTTGTCATGTCTTCGTGTGCTTTTGTTACGTAGGCAGTACTTAGTAAGCGCTATTGTTATTTATATTCTCAGTACGTCAGAGCTTTTGTTAATTCCTGTTGTCACAACTCCTATTGTTTTTGTTATTTATCAATCTATCTTCCTATCTGTCTATCTATTTATTTATCTATTTATTTATCTATCTATTTATCTACACATATCTCTGTTTATTCATTTATTCATTCATATATCTCTTCATTTATTTATACAGTGAACTTATTTGAAATTCATTTATACAGTGAACTTATTTGAAAGTAAGATGGAAGTGAATATGAAAGGAGGTACAGTAAAAGGAACGAAAGGGGTTGCAGCAGCTAGGGCCGCTGCAAAGAACCTTAAGTAATGCCTACAGTGCACCGCATGAGGCGCACTGACGGCAATGCCCCGCCTACGGGATTAATCCCGAGTTATGCTTCTCCTTGGGAAATCAGATGGATGAAAAAGTAAATGCTGCATTTTTCATAGAGAGAGAGAGAGAGAGAGAGAGAGAGAGAGAGAGAGAGAGAGAGAGAGAGAGAGAGAGAGAGAACACCTGTAGAATGAACTCCATTCCCATGGGACAGAGAGAGAGAGAGAGAGAGAGAGACTGACAGACGAGAGAGAGAGAGAGAAAACTGCCCAAAAACCTACCTTTCCATCACCCACTGAGGTCAAAGTGAAATGATTCGAATTTTTCCCGGCCGACGGCAGCAAACGCCGTTTTTTTCCCAGTCCGGGGAAAAAAAGGACGGGAAAAAAAGAAAGGGGAATAAAAGAAAATCCGACCCGGCAGATAAAAGCATAATGGGAAGCTGTTTCTTTTTAAAACCCGCTGCCTGAAAACTTGACTGCATTTTTCAAAAAGGGGCCCTCCGCCCCCCACCCGTCCCCCACGTCAATTTAGTATGTTTTTTTTTCATCTCTCTCTCTCTCTCTCTCTCTCTCTAACTCTTTTTATTTCGGTGAAATTTATGTTTGCAGTCTCTCTCTCTCTCTCTCTCTCTCTCTCTCTCTCTCTCTCTGGTGGTTCAGTGGTTAGGGCACTTAATTCACTAGCCAGAGGTCACTACTTGCTTTCAGAGCAGAGAGAGAGAGAGAGAGAGAGAGAGAGAGAGAGAGAGAGAGAGAGAGAGAGAGAGAGAGACAGCAGAATACAGCATCTAAAACGAGACCTCAATATCCCGGAAGATTCATCCAAAAATCAAACCTGAAAAAATATATGCGTTCTCTCTCTCTCTCTCTCTCTCTCTCTCTCTCTCTCTCTCTCTCTCTCTCTCTCTCTCTCTCAGGCACCTCCACCAATTATTCCCCTCTCCGGAGCCCTCCGGATTATGGAAATCCTCCACAGAGGTAGCTAGAAAACAGAGGTTCTACAGAGGTAATTAGAAAACAGAGGTAATTTGGGGAATCCTCTCTGGTGTCCCGCGGTAATTCCCTTGAAGGATTCTGCCTAGATTCTATCTAGATTCAATCTAGATTCTATCTAGGTTCTACCTAGATTCTGTCCTTCCTAATGGGATCAGGTCAGTGGGCGAGAATGATGGGAAATATCCACCGGATTCTGCAGTTGAGTTGAATATAGAATTTAGGCCACGGGCCAAGCGCTTGGACCTACGAGGTCATTCACCGCTGAAACGGAAACTGAGAGTAAGAGGTTTGACAGGCGTAACAGGAGGAAAGTCAGATGGAAGAGAGAGAATATGAACGGAGGTACAGTCAAAGGAACGCAAGGGGTTGTAGCAGCTAGGGCCCTAAGGGAGGCACGCCGCAGAGAGCCTGAAACAATGCCTACAGTGCACCGCACGAGGTGTACTGACGGCGCTACCCCGCTACGCGGACCGGATTCTGTACTGAGCGAGATTAGGGTCCTGTATTCATGTTCTTGTGATTATTAATTCCTGTAACTTTTAAATATGGAAGGAAATAAAGACTACAAAATGAACAAAGACTACGGTGTAGAAGCCAGGTCACCACCCAAGGACTGAAAACATCGATTTCAAGGCCACCATCCCTTAGGTCACCTAGATACATGACCTAAGATGACCCCACACCCACAAGGAATATTGCATGTAGGCCTACGAATGAAAAAAGAGCCTAATCTATTCCTTAGGCCTCTATTTTATTCACTTCATTCCCATCTGAAGATTCCAGTGTTATTTCTGCATCTCTCCTGTCCCCTTCATCGACAGACGCTACTCATTAATTAAATAATGAGTCAGTAATGAGGCAATAATGATCAATAACGCGTCAATTACAGTAGCTAATGGGGAAGGTGAGTTGGTATCTGCCAGTCTTCCTGTAAACATTATTAGGGAATGAATATCAATTAAAATGTTTGAAAGGAATCGTATGACTTACTGGGTAAGTGCTGGACGAGTGAAAGCACTTTTCACTTGGAATAAAAAGTGCTGCGTATTAAGTGGAATGCTTAGTCTAAACTGGAATGGTTTAGATAAATAACTGAGGAAACTTAACTAGCTTGAAGAGATTAGTAATTTTAACAAATGACTATCTTTTTGAACGAACACAATAAAAGCACTTTAGAATAACTTGCAAATGACCAAAGTTGCACTTTTAAACACCCGGAAAAACGTGCTTGAAAAATTATAATCTAAATATTTAACAGAATTACAAAATACAAATTCACAAAAACTCAAATAATTCACAAGACATTTCCCAGTCACGAGAACACACCAGCAAGCAAAATCGATTCTCAGAAAACAAATAAATGTCATAAAAAATAACGAATAAAATGACGGTTCTCATTTGAAAGAAGGAACAAAAAAAAATTCGTTGACAAATTCCTACGCAATAAAGGGAGGAAGAAGAATGTTGGGGCCCCCTTTATCAAGTTATTTTTATTATCTACAGAGAGATGTTTTGCATGGTAAAGTACATGTAGGGAGGGAAGGTTGGTGTGTAGCCTATATATTTTTATGTATATATATATTTAAATATATATACCATCTAACTTCATCACCACGGGAAGTAAGAGTTGATTCTCGCTCTTGACTGTTAAGCAAACTGTAACTGTTTTTTTTTTTTTTGGGGTGGGGGTGGGGTTCCTTTGCTAATCCACCTAATCACAGGACAGTTTCCTCAACTGAGAGTCAAAGTTCGTCATTACAGACAGCAGGAACAGAAACTGCAGGTTCCAAAATTGCACCAGAATTGCGAGCAGTGTTTCTATAAAGTCTTTAAAACAAAAAGGGGGGTTAGTAATAATTCCAGAGATATTCCCCAACCCACGTAAACTGACGTGAATATTCCATAAACTTTCATTTTCCTCCCGTTTCCCCCCTGGAATGAAACTCCCGTCTTTGACGGCCCTCGAAATTTTAATTGGCCATTGAGCCTTTGATTATACCGTCTCCCGTTCGCGTTTTACGAAAGCGTTCTGTTACGAAAGTCCTCTCTCTTTCTCTCTTTCTCTGTCTCGCTTTCAAAGTGGGTTTTGCGCCGGGATGCGCTCTTGAAGAGAATGAATTTGAAATTCTCTCTTTATCATTCACGTGGATTCTGTCATTCAGAGGCTCATAGGAAGATGTTGCAATAACTCTTTGACCATTTTTGTATACAAACTTGTCAATGCGACTTTCTTTTTTCCCCTAGAGATATCTAAAGTGTCCTCTGAATGTTCTCTTTGTTTTACCAAGGTCCCTTGTCTTCTTCTTCTTCTTCTTCTTCTTCTTCTTCTTCTTCTTCTTCTTCTTCTTCTTCTTCTTCTTCTTCTTCTTCTTCTTCTTCTTCTCGTGCCTTTCATGGTACGGAGTTTCACATATATCTGCACGCACAAAGATCTTTCTGTTTATTTTTTAAGTGGGTATTTTTCTCCAATACAACGCCTGCTTGCGACATTGAATTCCTCTTGGGTCTGTGGGAATAACTTCCAAAGAGATGAGATATTAATTCTCAAATAATATTTTAGTAACCTTTATGATTTGGGAGATCCACATTTCATCGGGGAAAGTTTTCATGCAAAAAGAGAGAATTTCCCTTTCTTGAGAGAGAGAGAGAGAGAGAGAGAGAGAGAGAGAGAGAGAGAGAGAGAGAGAGAGAGAGAGAGACTGATGTCCACACGTGAGAATTTCCCATTTCTTCTGAGAATGAGTGGAAGAATTTTTGATATTCATTTGGATTTCAACGGACAGCTCTAGCTCTCGAGGAGAGAGAGAGAGAGAGAGAGAGAGAGAGAGAGAGAGAGAGAGAGAGAGAGAGAGAGAGAGAGAGAGAGAGAGAGATACATAATTTACAGATCATTGTCAAAAGAAGTCTTGATATTATGGGGAGAATTAGTTGCAGTCATTGGCTATATAAATATAGTTATGTTCATAACGAACGGTTCCATGTAAACAAAACCGTCCCGTCCATTGCGAATATTTCACGAAGAACGGTTCCTTGTAAACAAACGATTACGTACATTATCTAAAAAATTGTCGTTTAAAGAAATTTCCGCGGTATCTTCAGGTTCAAATCGAACGTGTGTGTGTGTGTGTGTGTGTGTTTGTATGTGCGTAGTGCATATGTGTCTGTGCGTGTGTAGGCGTTTTACGCGCGCGTGGGCGCATTTTGAAACACGAAAAACCGCATCAGATGTGAACACAATTTACATCGAAATCACTCGGTTCGACTCAATTTTCCCGCGCTGTGAATCGTGCGAGGAAAATATGAAAAGATTTTTTCTTTATTCTCTTTGACCTGTTCTCGTTCATGAATTTTTCCCTCCCCTGTATTCTCCAGTTCTGAATTTATCCTTTCATTCTTTCTCATTCTTCCCTTCTTTATTCTGGCTTGAATTATCTCGTCCGTTCTTACAATTCTTCTTCTTCGTCTGTCCATAATTATCAGACTTCTCTTTCTCTCTTTCTTATATGTTCTTCTGATCTGTTTCCTACTTTCTCCGTTTATTGCTATCTTCGTCTTCTCTTCTTCTTTATTCTCTCTCATCATCTCCATCCCCTTCTACTCCTTTTTTTTATTTATTTTTTTATTTATTTCTTTTTTAATTTATTTATTTTTTGGTCCTGAAGTTGTTTCCACGTTAATTGAGGTCAGAAGTTGGGTTGACCCTCCTACGGTGTTGACGACGCTGTAGCAGAAGGAGAGAGAGAGAGAGAGAGAGAGAGAGAGAGAGAGAGAGAGAGAGAGAGAGAGAGAGAGAGAGAGAGAGAGAGAATTCCTACGCGTAGATAACTGTCACTTATTTTGAAACAGATTCAGTGAACGTAAGGCAAGGAAAGCAAGATAGAAGGAAGTTTTCTTCTCTCTCTCTCTCTCTCTCTCTCTCTCTCTCTCTCTCTCTCTCTCTCTCACTTAATTCGACGTCGACTTGAAGACATCTCTTGAGGATGGAATGAATGACATACAAACTATCTAAGACTCCCTGCAAAATGATTTCATCTCCATCCTTTGCGCCGCCGTATTGCAACTCCTAAATGAAGGAGGAAATGTTGTAAGAATGAGTTAAAAATAGAAGCATGAAGTGAGTTCCGAAGCTTGGTAGTAGTGGGAAAATAATATTCATTGTTCGCTTCAGTCTTGGGATAATGATACTTTTGGTAAAACTGGTTATAATGAGGAAATCTATTGCAAGGTTCAAGATGTTTGTTACTGGAAAATTAATGAAGGATTATGCATAACTGTGGTTGCTGTTTTTAGGCTATTAAAGGTTATTGCCAAATCTCTCTCTCTCTCTCTCTCTCTCTCTCTCTCTCTCTCTCTCTCTCTCTCTCTCTCTCCTAGGGATGTTTCTTAGGCTAAATGTGAAGGTATATCTAGGTGTTTTTTAAAAGGAGTCTATGTATGTCGTCTGTAGAAAAAGTTGAGTTTTGAGTACATGACTTTGTGCTCTCTCTCTCTCTCTCTCTCTCTCTCTCTCTCTCTCTCTCTCTCTCTCTCTCTCTCTCTCTCTCTCCCTTAGGGATTCCTCTTAGGCTAAATCTGAGGGTAAACCCTGGCCTTGTTTGTAAGGAGTTTGCATAAGTCTAGACAAAATATCGTCAGCAGAGTATAGTTTTTGAATACATGACCTCTCTCTCTCTCTCTCTCTCTCTCTCTCTCTCTCTCTCTCTCTCAAAATGCACCGAACAGGCACTTAAGATATGAAATTTTTCAACGGCCGAGCCGGGAGCCAGACTGTTTCCAGAGAGCCGTCAAGAGCTGTTGACAATAACCAAATACCTGCCGGCGACCTCCTCCTACTCCTCCTCCTCCTCCAACTGAACGTCACCGTTATCTTATCTCTCTCTCTGGAGAGAAAGAGAGAGAAAGAGACAGAGAGAGAGACACACACACACACACCAATTGTCCCGGAGACCTCTTTGTTTACCAACAGCCGCCGAAACATGCGACGACGACCTCGGGAGACGCAAGGGGGTAAAATGATGATAATGCTCGATTCTGCGCCGTGGAATCCTTGCTGCTTCTTCTTCTTCTTCTTCTTCTTCTTCTTCTTCTTCTTCTTCTTCTTCTTCTTCTTCTTCTTCTTCGGAAATGTCAAGAGAGCAAGGGGCCATTATCTTTGGAGCTGATTCACTGTGGAGAATATTCACTTTTTAAATTTTTATATTTAAAGTTTAAAGGGTCGCCTTCAGGCCCGGTGAAATGTGGGAAGACAGAAGCTGGGGAAAACAGAAGGTGGGAGAGATGTCCGAAGCCTGGTAGCAGGAGAAAAGAAACGATAATTAGATGATCTGTTTCCAATAAGTAAATCTGAGAATAGATGGCTTGACGTGTGCTACGACGTCGCCTGAGAGGAGAAGAAAAGTGAATTTGGGATTATTGTCAAATTATTCAAACACAACGACGTGGGAGACACAGAAACGAACTTCGGCCCCACATCGGGGATCGATCCCAGGATTTCACAGGTGAGAAATAGGTTGGGATACATGCAGATCGTAATAAGAGTTCATTAATGCAGTCAGTGTACTTCACGTGGCGCACTGTTGGCAATACTAAAGTGTGTTTGCGGCGTCCCCTAGGCCCTCTGCTGAACCCACTTTTGTTTTTGTCTTTTATTTCACCTCTATTCCTTCCTCCTTTCTTCAGTCTTGCTGTCCAGCTTCTCCAACTGTTACTTCTTAGCTCCAGCTTTAGATCCTCTATTTTCTGGATCTATTTATCTTGCTGTCCAGCCACTTGAACTCTCTCATTTCATTGTCTTAAGCAGATAGGTCGAAAGTGTCCCATTGCTTGGCTTGAAAGTCTAAATTTCCCAAATGAAAAAAAAAAATTTCAAAAACGGATTTCATAGAATCAAATAAAAAACTGTAAAGAAATAAATCTCCTAGAATCAAATAAAATATTGCAAAGCGACAAATTTCCCAAACCAAATAAAAATCTGCAAAAACAATAACTTCCAGAGAATCGAAAAAAATTGCAAAACAAATAAAAAAAATTGCAAAGCAACACATTTCCCAAATCAAATACAAAAAAATTGCAAAAACGAAAAATGTCACAAAACAAATAAAAAAAATGCAAAGCAATAAATTTCCCTAATCAAATAAAAAATTGCATAAACAACAAATTTCTCAAAATAAATAAAAAAATTGCAAAAACAACAATTTTCCCAAATCAAATAAAAAAATTGCAAAAACAACAATTTTCATAGAACCAAATCAAAGCAATTATGGATTATTGATTAAGGAGAGGAAAACTTTAAAAAATAATATGAAAATTAATGATTCCTTCTTGCACTGAAGAGACTTACTGACCACAAACGATTTGAATTTAGAGACTCAATGATCACAAACGATTTGAATTTAGAGACTCAATGATCACAAACGATTTGAATTTAAGAGACTCAATGATCACAAACGAAACGAATTGACCACAAACGGGAGGGCCTAATACACAATCTTAATAACGACTCGCAGCAACGCCACGAAGACAAACGAACGAATAAATACATCGATTCCCCTCCCCTCGCCTCGAGAAAAGTCAGCAGTCAGCTCGTCAGCAGTCAGGTCGTCAGCAGTCAGCTGGTGGGGGAATTGGAAAAGTGGGATGTCCTTTGAGGTGCAAATCATTTGTTTGAGAGGGGGTGGGGAAGGGAATAGGGAGTAGGAGAGAGAGAGGAGAGGAAGGGGAGGAAGGGGGAGGGAGTGAGAGAGGGGGAGGGAAGAGGAAGAGGTCGTGATATGCCAGAGAATGTTTGTCTGTTTGTGTCCTGCAGTGAAAGAGTCCTTTTAGAGGTTGAAGAATTTGCTTGTCTTCCATTTTTTTATTTTGTTAAAATGGTTTGTGGAAATATATATATATATATATATATATATATATATATATATATATATATATATATATATATATATATATATATATATATATATATATATATATATATATATATATATATATATATATTCCTCGGTCTTCACAGCGTTACGAAATGAATACAAAGGACTCCTTCCCGTCTTTTGAAACCTTAGGTCGAAGAAGAATGGACTCTCTAAATTCCATCGGGGGAAAATTCTGAAAGAGGAAACGGGCGCCGCATAATAGTGAATTTCCAATTGCATTATGGAGAAACATAAGAAGATCGTCTTTGGCTGTCAAAAGTCTTCTTCTTCTTCTTCTTCTTCTGTCTGAAGTTTGCGGAAAATATGATGGAAGGTTTTTTGGAGAATTTTAGCACTTGATTTTTTCTGTTACATTTCAAACCGATGATAATAATAATAATAATAATAATAATAATAATAATAATAATAATAATAATAATAATAATAATAATAATAATAATAATAATAATAATAATAATTTTTTAACTAAAAAAAAAATAAATAAAATTTTTTATGCAAAAAAAATCCACAAAACGAAAAATGTGTTTTTTTATCGAATTGCAAAAAAAAGGAAAAATTTAAGCTGCGAAAACAACACCACAAAACAAAACAACATATATCTATAAACGGCAAAAAAAACACAAAACAAAAAAATTGTATTTCAAAACAAAAAAAACACACAAAACAAAAAAAATATATTACAAAACGCTAAAAAAACACAAAAAGTATTTCAACTCTGTTAAAAAAAACACAAAACCCAAAATATATATAACTATACACGGCAAAAAAAAAAACACCAAAAAAACTGCAAAAAAAAATAAACACCACCAAACCAAAAAGAAAAAATGTTTGCATGAAACTGCAGTTTTTTTTAAATAAACCTACGTCGAACGAAAGCCCCAAATATCAATCTGGCCGCTTGACTGCATTTCCAGAGAGAATGTCATATGGCTTGTCCCGACACGTGGATGAGGAGAGGAGCCGGTCACATATAACTTTTTCTCTCTTTTTTCCGTTTGGGGGAAAGTAGAGAGAGAGAGAGAGAGAGAGAGAGAGAGAGAGAGAGAGAGAGAGAGAGAGAGAGAGAGTTATGGTAACGAAACCATTCTGCCTAGTAATGATCTTAAATTTATTTGCAGGAGAGAGAGAGAGAGAGAGAGAGAGAGAGAGAGAGAGAGAGAGAGAGAGAGAGAGAGAGAGAGTCTCTTAAAAAGTTGGGGACGGGCGCCAAGAAAATAACCTTATTGGTTATGACGTCATTACACAATGACGTCACCGTGCGGTGACGTCATCGAAGGGCGTGTCTGTCATCTTGAATCTTATTGGCCACTGAATCCTAACAATTTCTGCATTAAAATATTACCAATTTAATTACATATTAAAATAATATTTTTATATTGGGAGACAAAGGTTTGCGGTAAATAATAATAATAATAATAATAATAATAATAATAATAATAATAATAATAATAATAATACGAAACGCGGATCGCAACATTATACTACGATCCGCGTTTCGTATTATTTTTATATCTATGGTCTTCCTGGCAAACGGAATTGTTCATTTGGTCACAAACACGAAGTCACAAACGCTCTCAAACGGTAAACAAACACGTGGTATGTTTGAGGGAGCGACTCATCACATACCAGGAATCACAAACAGTAAACAAACAAGTGCTCTATTTGAGGTAAGATTGGTTACATAGATAATGTCACAAACGGGAAACAAACATTTAGCTTTCAGGAGAAATTGGCTATATATCTATATATCTGATACCACAAACACAAAACAAACATGCATGATTTTAAATCAGAGATACAGGTTTGATTCACAAACGCAAAACAAACATGTAAATCTCCAAGGAGACTGCCCTGCTTCACAAACGGAAAAACAAACAGTTCAATAAAAAACTAACTAAATTCACAAACTAATTCACAAACGGAAAAACAAATAGTTTTCCAAAGAGTGTGGCTAATTCACAAACGGAAAAACAAACAGTTTTCCAAAGAATGTGACTAATTCACAAACAAAAAACAAAGAGATTTTTAAAGAAACTGACTTCATTCGCAAACGCAAAACAAACAGATTTTTCAAGAAATCGACTTAATTCACAAACGGAAAACAAACGGATCTTTAAAACAATTTAACTTTATTCGCAAACGCAACACAAACAGATTCTCAAAGAAGCTGACTTAACCCACAAACGCAAAACAAACACATTAAAAAAGATTTTTAAAAACTGACTTAATTCAGAAAAAAAATTCAGTTTTAGAAAAAATCAAACAGACTTTCAATAGAAACTGACAAATTCTAATTCACAAACATTAAACAAACAGGAAAATCTACCATATACGTCATCACCTGCCTATCTAATGACACAAACACTTGGCGGAAGTCCAATACAGGTGGGAGGGTTAAAAATTAATTTTAAAAAACTGATAAAAAAAAGTTTGGTGGATATTGGGAAAAAAATTATTTTTTTATCGCTGTTGGTTTCGACCCAAAGTTATTTTTTTTATCTATTTTATTTATTTATTCCAAGATTAAGAGAAATTATAACTAGGCTGGAAAGGGTGTTAATTAAAGATATTATGAGAGAGAGAGAGAGAGAGAGGGAGAGAGAGAGAGAGAGAGAGAGAGACCTGGAAAAGGTGGCAGTTACAGATATAATAGGTAACACAGAGAGAGAGAGAGAGAGAGAGAGAGAGAGAGAGAGAGAGAGAGAGAGAGAGAGAGAGAGAGACCTGGAAAAGGTGGCAGTTACAGATATAATAGGTAACACAGAGAGAGAGAGAGAGAGAGAGAGAGAGGAGAGAGAGAGAGAGAGAGAGAGAGAGAGAGAGAGAGAGAGAGAGCTGGAAAAGGTGGCAGTTACAGATATAATAGGTAACACAGAGAGAGAGAGAGAGAGAGAGAGAGAGAGAGAGAGAGAGAGAGAGAGAGAGGTTCAGTTGCAACCCTAAGGCCACAAATCCCTGGAAAATACATTCCAGGTAAAGAGGTCTGGAAACAACCATTATTTGACTCCTGGATTCCAGGCGTGTTCTGGATATGAAGGCTGGAATATTGGACTTACGATTCAAAGTGAAGATTTTTTTTAGTCCTTCACGATGCAAAGTGGAGGTTTTTTCAGTCCTTCACGATTCAAAGTGAAGGTTTTTTTCAGTCCTTCACTATGCAAAATGAAGGTTTTTTTCAGTCCTCCACTATGCAAAATGAAGGTTTTTTTCAGTCTTCACTATGCAAAATGAAGGTTTTTTCAGTCCTTCACTATGCAAAATGAAGGTTTTTTTCAGTCCTCCACTATGCAAAATGAAGGTTTTTTCAGTCTTCACTATGCAAAATGTAAGGTTTTTTTCAGTCCTTCACTATGCAAAATGAAGGTTTTTTTCAGTCCTTCACTATGCAAAATGAAGGTTTGTACAGGCCTTCACTATGCAAAATGAAGGATTTTTTCAGGCCTTCACTATGCAAAATGAACGGTTTTTTTTCAGTCCTTCACTATGCAAAATGAATTTTTTTTTTAGTCCTTCACTATGCAAAATGAAGGGTTTTTTTCAGTCCTTCACTGTGCAAGATGAAGGTTTTTTTCAGTCCTTCACTGTGGAAAATGACGGTTTTTTTCAGTCCTTCACTATGCAAAATGAAGGTTTTTTCAGTCCCTCACGATCCAAAAATGAAGGTTTTTTTATTCATCTCATTTAATTTCATTTTATTTATTTTTCTAGAACTGTGGTTGCAATAATACGGTTAAAAATGAGAGAGAGAGAGAGAGAGAGAGAGAGAGAGAGAGAGAGAGAGAGAGAGAGAGAGAGAGAGACGTCGTCCGCTCTTTTTCACAGCATTGACACAACTCATTACTAAAAATGACGTGCTTCGAAAGATCCTATCATACTCTCTCTCTCTCTCTCTCTCTCTCTCTCTCTCTCTCTCTCTCTCTCTCAATAACATTGAAAACATTAATATCTTCAGAGCTACAAGGATACGAGATATATAACCTACCAATCAAAGAATAAATTTGATTGGCTGTCACCCAGCCAATCAGGAAGCGGGAATGATGATGATGATGATGATGATAATGATGAAAATGATGAAAATGATGATAGATGATGACAGATGATGATGATGATAGAGGATTTAATAAATTGGAAATTTCCTGTTTGTCAGAAATCCGTCTATTTCCTGAAAGCTTTGGTGTCGTGTCAGGCGTGATGTCGTATTATTATTATTATTATTAATTATTATTATTATTATTATTATTATTATTATTATTATCATTATTATTATTATTATTATTATTATTATTATTATTATTATTATTATTATTATTATTATTATATAATATAAAAAAGTAATAATAAAATTTCTATATTATTATTATTGATTATTATAATTATTGTTATTAATAAAAAATAATTATTTTTATCTTTTCTATATCATTATCATCAAATTAAGTGTGGAATAGAATTATTATTATTATTATTATTATTATTATTATTATTATTATTATTATTTATTTTTTATTTTTATGTTTAATAATAAAAATATCACTATTATTATTTTTTATATTATCATCAAATCAGATATGAAACAGAATTATTATTATTATTATTATTATTATTATTATTATTATTATTATTATTATTATTATTATTATTATTATTATTATTCCTGAAAATCCCAGACATCTTAACTTTGTCGAGGTAAAAATCCGCCGGTTAAAAAGGAAACATTGCAAAAGAACATCGTAGTCTCATTAATATTAAAATGGACCATTACCCAATATTCCCCATTCTCATTTTAGAAACTAAACATTATCTAATTCTCTCTTTCTCTCCTTTACTTCTCTCCATTTTTATTCCTTCTCTCCTTTGTAACCTTTCGTTTCTTATAAAGGAGTCTGGTATTTTTAAACGCTGGCTTATTGGAATCAGGATTTTGACTCTTTACTAGAATGGGAATTCTATAAATAGAGAGAGAGAGAGAGAGAGAGAGAGAGAGAGAGAGAGAGAGAGAGAGAGAGAGAGAGAGAGCTTAATACCTAGGAGGTCTCTAATCAAAATGGACTTCACAATGTTTTTCTAAATTACGTAAAAATGAGAGAGAGAGAGAGAGAGAGAGAGAGAGAGAGAGAGAGAGAGAGAGAGAGAGAGAGAGGTCAGGAATATTAATATTATTATCTTTTTATATCATCACATGCATTTCTTATAAGAGGGGTTAGGGAGGGGTGAATACGGTTATCAGCAAATCTTTTTTGGGATGAGGTCGCGGGCCCCATGCCCTCCCTATCCCTGGGTATGCATACCTACCCAAAAAGTGCCTGATGTGATACTTATATTTACGAAGAAGTCACCACTTAATAAAGGCCAATAATTAATTAATTATTATTAAATCAAAATAATCATAATAACAATTAAAGATTTAAAGGCCTCCCCGGCCAGTCGAATTTTGAATCGGGAGTAATTTTTTTTTAAGGGCGTACGAGCCTCCTGGGAACAGTTAGGCGAACGGTTTTCTGCTACGCTTATTACCCAGTTGAACGAAGCCTGGGATAATGGGTTAGTGTGAAATTTCTTCAGATGAGAATTGTTTGAATATTAAAAGAATTCCAATGATTTTTTTCTTGTATCAAATATTTGATTAAGATAATAGACACTACTTTCTCTCTCTCTCTCTCTCTCTCTCTCTCTCTCTCTCTCTCTCTCTCTCTCTCTCTCTCTCTCTCTCTCTCTCTCTAAGTTGTTTAGGTGTTTCAAAGTATCATTATAAAGTCCATTTCAACTTGAGAAATCCTGGCCTATTAACCTCTCTCTCTCTCTCTCTCTCTCACTCTTTACGTACTTTAGAGACCTCCTAGCTTATTAATCTCTCTCTCTCTCTCTCTCTCTCTCTCTCTCTCTCTTTATTTTTACGTACTTTAGAAAACATGATAAAGTCCATTTTAACCAGAGGCCTCCTAGCCTATTAACTTCTCTCTCTCTCTCTCTCTCTCTCTCTCTCTCTCTCTCTCTCTCTCTCTCTATCTCTCTCTCTCTCTCTCTCTCTCTCTCTCTCTCTCTCTCTCCATCATGGCGTAAGAGACGAGGAAAGAAAAATGAAAATAACTAAGTTATCTCCCAAACGGTAAACGAACAAGCCTTTTAAAGCTCTCACAAGATTTTAAAATTTTAGTTTTTTCTTTCATTTAGTTTTTTTCCTTTTAACAAGAGTTTTTTTTTAGTTTTTTTCTTTAAACAAGAGTTTTTTTTTAGTTTTATCTTTTAACAAGAGTTTGGGAAACGTTTCAGTCCGGAAGTATTACGAAATATTAAGTAGAAGGGATTTTTTTAAAGAGCATTTCGGCTCTTTAAGATTATGAAGGGATTGCATATTAAAGTTATACGGTTTAAAATTGTTAAATTGTTAAATTGTTTAACCTAAAATTTTTAATTTCTTTAATTTAGAATTGCTAAATTTCTAAACCGTTTAATTTAAAATTTCTAAATTGCTAAATTTTTCAATTTAAAATTTCTAAATTGTTTCATTTAAAAATTGCTAAACTTCTAAATTGTTTAATTTCAAATTTCCAAATTGTTAAATTGTTCAATCTAAATTTTTATATAAGATTATTCAAATAAGATGCTTTACTAATACTAAATGTTAAAATAGGGATAATTAACAAATGGCAATATATGGCCTGAAATGATTTTTGGAGTAATAATAATAATAATAATAATAATAATAATAATAATAATAATAATAATAATAATAATAATAATAATAATAATCAAAACCTTTGAATTTCTCAAATATACTGTCATGTGTTAAATTTTAAAAAAATTTTCCCGGATAAAAAATGTGTAAATTCTTAACTACAATATATCTATTAAATCATATATCAAATTTCTCTCTCTCTCTCTCTCTCTCTCTCTCTCTCTCTCTCTCTCTCTCTCTCTCAGTGTGTGTGTATTTCAGACACTTGTTTAAATATTCCTGCAAAATATTGTTTATATATATATATATATATATATATATATATATATATATATATATATGTGTGTGTGTGTGTGTGTGTGTGTGTGTGTGTGTATGCATATACATATAGAAAGATATATACATATATACACAGTATATATACATACACATTTCAGCAATTATACCACCCCTTATTTAAACAATCTATTTCTATATATCAGTCACGAAACACAAATACTGAATTCATTTAATCAACCCTTCATTTTGACACGAACAAACAATTAGATGAATAAAAGATCTATTAACTCAATAAAAAAATGTAAAAAAACTGAATTGTCTCCTAAAACATTAACTAAGTCATATCACTTTCCATAGAGAGATTATTCACCGAAGGAAATGCAATTTGAAAAATAATAATAATCAAACAATAATTGATATGGCATAAGCGAATTACCTCGTGAACGGATGAGGCGGGTTTTTGGAATTCGTAATTCGCTGTTAAGTTGATTTAGAGGACTTAATTCGCTCTGGAAATGGTTGATATTTCTGAAAGATATTAGGTTTAGGTTTAGTCAGGTCAACGATTTTTCTTTTCATGTTTTTTTTTGTGTTTTAATTGGGGATGGAGCTGTTTGCTAATGTATATGTGTATATATATATATATATATATATATATATATATATATATATATATATATATATATATATATATATATATATAAATTAAACAGCTTAGTACAAAATCTTGCTCTTTTACTCCCAGACAATGAAAGACTTGAAAAATCTGCTTGAAAACACCTGGGAAAATTTGCACAGAAACGCCACATAGGCCTACTCGTTTTGTGAAGCATTTACCTATACTCTAACTTCCCTCAGAATTAGGGTAAATCAGATTAGAACTTTAGGCCTATGCAAGGATACCTAGAATACGATGTCCAATCCCCTTTCAGGCCTAAGTTTAGAGGATTAGGTCGGATTAGGCCTATTTAATTACCCTGGATGTGACCACATATCTACTGAGCTGTTCAATGGAACTTGTACTTCACGAGGCGCACTGTAGGCATAACTAAAGGCTCTTTGCAACGTCGTACCTTCCTTAAGCCCCTAGCTACAACCTCTTTCAACCCTTTTACTGTACCTCCATTCATATTACCTTTCTTCCATCTTACTATCCTCAACCCCCTCCTAAGGATTATTTCATAGTGCAACTGTTTTGAGGTTTTCCTCCTGTTAAACCTTTTTATGTATATTTATATGTATGCATATACATACATATACATATATAAAACGACCTAGTTAAAAAGCAAAGGAATAATAATCACACGTCTCCCCCAGAAAGCAGACACAGTTCCCTTCCCGCGACTAGAAAGTGGTAACGCAACTTCTTGCATCGGCTCAGGCGTCCCACCTGGTGTACGTCGTGACGTCATCATCAACCGTAACAAGGGCTGTGGCCCAGAACACCTGTTCTGGCCTCGGCAGCTGATGAATTGGGAACGTTGTGTTTCCTGCTCTCTCTCTCTCTCTCTCTCTCTCTCTCTCTCTCTCTCTCTCTCTCTCTATGTATATATATATATACATATATATATTTATAAGCCTAATGATGTCCTTTGTCAATAGATATTCAAATAATTTCTAAGCAAATTATGTGCCCCATAATATAGACACTTAAATCAAGGATGACAAAGAGAGAGAGAGAGAGAGAGAGAGAGAGAGAGAGAGAGAGAGAGAGAGAGAGAGAGAGAGAGACGTTCATTCCAGCAACGTATATAAAATGTTTATGATTTTAATCAAAGATATTTTAGCCTCAAGTAGGTCTAATGGAATTAGGATATTACGAAAAGATGTCCACAAACAAAAAATATATAAATAATAACAAGAAATAAAAGCAGAAAATCCATAAATAATAAGAGAAACAAAAGATCTCTAACTAGCTGCCTCTAACAAAGTTTTTTTTTTTTAAGACACTTCGATAATAAACAAAATCTCATCTGAGGTCACTTTCCCCGTGACCTCACTTATCAGGAGGATTCTCTCAGGTCATTCCAGCTGGGAAATAGATCGTCTGAGGTCACGTTCCTCTTTTGGCTTCCTTCTTTGACCTGAGGTCACATTAGGGATTGAAGAAGAGGACTGGGAATCTTTCCTGGTTTTAACATGCATGGGAATGCTGGAATGAGGAGATTCTGAGTATGTATTTGTATGTGTTTATATATTATATAAATACATATGTATATATATGTACATGTACGTATATATACACATATATACATACATATATTTTAATACTGTGTGTGTTTGTGTAGGCACAGTGTAGGCTATACATACACAATACGACGGTGTCCATTACAGCCGGGAGTAATTACTTCTGCCAATTTTCCAGGCGCTTTCATGAATATTGGTATTTCGTTACCAATATCGAAGACTGATACAGTGGCGCAATCAGCCCTAATGAACAGATCCATTTGCTGTGCAGTAAGCAGAACTAACAATTAGTGGCTGTCTCTAGTTTTCTTGTAATTACTATTATTATTATTGTTATTATTATTATTATTAATATTATTATTATTATTATGGAACGCACCACGAGGCTCTAGGCTTAAATCGTAATCCTCCAAAGAACGGAATACATTTCCCTGCGACAAGAAAGATCAGAGTACACAAATGAGAAGAAATAGTAGACATTTGCGTTCATGTAACCGGAACAACCGCATTTTGAGGAGTTTCACTAAGTATTGATAGTAACTTTTTTCGCAGCCTAACCTAACCTAGCCAAGTCTAACCTAGCCTCACAGGAGCAAAGTATTTCTGGTGATTTTCGAAAGTATCACGGAGAAGCGATGGTACTTTTGGCAACTGCATTCATGCATCCCGAACGACTGCGTTTTGAGGAGTATCACTGGGTATCGATGTTACCTTTCGCAGCCTAAGGTAGCCTGACCTAGCCTCGGTTAGCGTAACCTAGCCTAACATAAGAAAAGTGATCATGGTGTTTTTTCAAAAGCATTACAGAGTAAAGATGATAATATCTGAAGCCTAGCCTAACTCAGTCTAACCTCTAACATAGGCAGAGTATTACTGGTTCCTTTATAGCCTAGCCTAACCTAACCTAACCCAACCTAGCTTAACCTAACCGAACCTAAGCATCATTAGACATTCAAAACCCAATTTCAGAGGCGTGAAGATAGCCGTATAATCACACCTTTGGTCAGCTATACTGACGTATTTGAGGACCCTATAAAAAATCCTATACAAGACTTCCCCATCCCCTTCCCTCCCTTCCCCCACCCCTATTCCCCTTTCCCCCCACTCTAGGATATCCTCAGAATATCCATCAGGTCATAAAAAGGACCAAGGATCCTATCACAAAAAAATCCTATCCATACTTTTCTGTGTCTGATGGACGTCGTATGCGAATAGACTCCCCCCTCCCCTCCCCTCTCCTTCCCCCACCCCCCACTCCCCTTCCCTTCCCCTGCTCTCTGGATAGCCTCGGAATATCCATCAGCTCATAAGCGGGACTCAGAACGGCTCCGAGATTACGGCCTCTTCAAAGATCCGTCCAACTTTTTCGAAGCCCCGACTTTCCTCCAGTTGGGAAAAGGGTCAATTGATTTTTCAACTCTCGCTGCGACAAGTAAAGTTTGGGAGGAACTTCGGCGTTTGAAGTTAAACGCTTGTGGAAAGGCCAGGTTGGCGTTAAGGATCATTAACTTGAAGGGCACAGAGAGAGAGAGAGAGAGAGAGAGAGAGAGAGAGAGAGAGAGAGAGAGAGAGAGAGAGAGAGATTTCTTAATACCTGCAGTGTTTTTTGATGTTGATGCTTTGTTCAGGCCCTGTAAAATTACATTATGAGAGATTTTGACTGAGAGAGAGAGAGAGAGAGAGAGAGAGAGCATGAAAATATGCAACACTAGCAGTGTTTTAAAGCTTTTGATATTTCGTTGAAGCCCTGTCATATAATATTTAGAGAGAGAGAGAGAGAGAGAGAGAGAGAGAGAGAGAGAGAGAGAGAGAGAGAGAGAGAGAGGCCCCTTTAATAATAATAATAATAATAATAATAATAATAATAATAATAATAATAATAATAATCCTTACACCTACCAAGATATCACTCCTACCCTCCAAATCGCTTCATCAATCTCGCTCCGCCACTTCCTGCTACGAGCAATAATTGATAACTCATAATCGACAGCAACAGTAATCTCCATAATTCTCTCTCCCAAGGAGCGAGATTACAGGGATATATAATATTGTTCGTCGAGGTTCAAGATGGCGTCTGCACGTAACTGAAGCGTTTGATTGACAGGTTTGGGTATTTTGGTGATCTCTAGACGTGTAATTATTGTATGGGAGATGGTTAGAAGCTGTTATTATGTAATAACTGTTGTTGTTGTTGTTGTTGTTGAGGAATACCTGAATATATATGTATATATATTTATATATATATATATATATATATATATATATATATATATATATATATATATATATATATATATATATATTAAGTCTGTCCGGAAAGGCGTATTCATTAACTGCAGGGTCTAGGGGTGGGTGGGTGGGTGGGGTGGGGTGGGGATAGAATACAGTACTGAATACCAATGAGTTTATATCAATTATTCCTTAGTGTATTCTGATGACGTCAGACTTCCCACTGACTACAGAAGATTACATTATTAATCCAATTATTTATATTTCAAAACTTTTTTTATTGATTCATGTACATAAAGATATATATATATATATATATATATATATATATATATATATATATATATATATATATATATAAATATATGTTTTTATATTTTAAGGGGTGGTTTTACAGAAGCTAGTCTTATTGGGATGAGGTTGCTAGACCCATGGGTTTCTATGCCTTGGCTGCTACCCACCTCAGTTAACTAATACTACGAGAGAGAGAGAGAGAGAGAGAGAGAGAGAGAGAGAGAGAGAGAGAGAGAGAGAGAGAGAGAGCAACTTCGCAATGAGCACATTCAATGTATTAATAACACGAGTAAAAGTGAGAGAGAGACAGAGAGAGAGAAAGAGAGAGAAAAACTTCGCACTGAGTAGCCTACATCTAGGTATTACTACCGAGAGAGAGAGAGAGAGAGAGAGAGAGAGAGAGAGAGAGAGAGAGAGAGAGAGAGAGAGAGAGAGAGAGAGCAACGTCCCACTGAGTGCATTTAGGATATTAATATCAACAGTAAGTGAGTAAGTTACAGAGAGAGAGAGAGAGAGAGAGAGAGAGAGAGAGAGAGAGAAATTTTTCTCCAAATATCAAGAACGGAACAACAAATTTCTTTACTAAGCCATTCCGAAAATCGACCAAAGCAAAACCGCCTTTATGCACTGCGGAAATAAATGTCATTTTCGATCACAGCCACAAAATAAATCAGCTGTTACCTGACAGGACGACGGAAAAATGACAGTTCTATCAAGGATTTAAAAAAGGGTCTAAAAAAAAAAAAAATAGGAAAAATGGAAAACTAAAGATGGCTGTAGATTTAAAATGTGCATATTAACAGGGAACTAAGAGAGAGAGAGAGAGAGAGAGAGAGAGAGAGAGAGAGAGAGAGAGAGAGAGAGAGAGAGAGAGATAAAGGACTTAAAAAATCCACGTAGCAAGAATAATAAAAATAATAATAATAAACAATAATAATAATTTCCATTCTCCGAAGACATTATTAATTTTGAAAGCTCTAGCGGACTTCAATTCCTCGCTTCGCCAAATTCATTGTCCAAAGGCTTCATTAAAAAAATATATATTCATTATAGATTAATATTTTTATTTTTTTTTAGGCCAAAACAGTTTTAATGAGGACAGGAGTTTCTTTTTATCGGGAAGGAATTTTATTATTTATTTTTGAGAAAATTTACTTTATATATATATATATATATATATATATATATATATATATATATTTATTGGTAAATTTACTTTTATATTTTTTTATTGCTAAATTTACTTTTTTGATATACTGACTTATTGGTAAATTTACTTTTTTTATGTATATATTTAATTGTAAATTTACTTTTACGAAGATTTGATACTGTTCATTTTGAATTGCCTTTGAAAATATTCTGGGAAATAATAATAATAATAATAATAATAATAATAATAATAATAATAATAATAATAATAATAATAATTTTGATATTGCAATTATTGTTGATTTTATGTTAAAAATAATAATAATAATAATAATAATAATAATAATAATCATAATAATAATAATAATAATAATAATAATAATAATTCATTGAAAACAATCATAATAATAATCATTATAACAACTCTGTATATCAGATATTGTCTCGAAATGAAACAAAAATATCCCTTTCTCTCTCTCTCTCTCTCACTCAATATTGTATCTGTTCCTTTCTCTCTCTCTCTCTCTCTCTCTCTCTCTCTCTCTCTCTCTCTCTCTCTTTGACTCTCGGGCAAGTTTTGTCTCCGGGAAAACTTACGGAGCGTGAAGGATTTTATGGAAACATTTGCGAAAAAGTGTCAAATGGAAACAGTCTTTGTATACTGTCGAATGTCGAGATTTTCCGTGTGAATATCTGGCAGATTCTATCATTACGTTTTTATTAATTCACACACACACACACACACACACACACACACACACACACACACACACATATATATATATATATATATATATATATATATATATATATATATATATATATATATATATATATATATATATATATATATACACATATACAAACTGAATCTCAAACTAGCGTCACCCCCAATAGGATTCCTGCTCGAATGATGAATCCCTGAAGGATTCTACTGCAGGATTTTCTTCGTTACTGCAAGAGGAGCTTCAGGAATAGGATCCGCTTTGCCGCGGCGCCGTAGGATGCGCGGACAGGCCAGTAGGATATCATGGAATCCTTCCTAGAAGACGGATGGGGGGAGCCGTATCAAAGAGAGTCCTTATTTGGATCTCCCGGAGTGAAGGATTTTGTATGGAAGGATGGCATTTTTTTTAGGATCTCTCTCTCTCTCTCTCTCTCTCTCTCTCTCTCTCTCTCTCTCTCTCTCTCTCTCTCTCAGTTCATACCGGTAAGGATGAACGAAATCCTTCGAAAAACAGAAGCCTAATCTGTGAACGAATAACTTGTAGTACCTCCTTCAGTTAGGCCTATTGGAAGATAGTCTTCCATCCTATTTATTTCTTACCAAGGCCTATTTCCTTATATTCAGAGATCTAGGGAGAGGGTTCTTTTATATTTATATATATTTTTTATTTTCCTAGATTGTTCTGTTGTCCTTCGTGTATTTTGTTTTATTTAATTTTTTTATTTGTTCTTCGCTATTTCATTTTGGCTATTGGTATTTTTTTTATATATATTTCCTAAATAATGTTTTTATTCATGTATATATTGGTATTTATTTGAACAGTTTTGTTTGGCATTCCCCACTGTTTTCTTGGCTCTCTCTCTCTCTCTCTCTCTCTCTCTCTCTCTCTCTCTCTCTCTCTCTCTCTCTCTCTCTATATATATATATATATATATATATATATATATATATATATATATATATATATAATTCAGGCATTTTCTAATTACATTTTCTTCGTCTGAAAAAATATAATAATATCTGGTACACTGACAAAAAAAATATGCCTAATTCCTTATTATATATCAAAGTTACAGAGAAATAGCTATTGCTATATTTGATAAATGCTAAGTTTATCATAAATCAAAATTTTGTCAAATTCTTCACGTGTCTAGGACCGCCCCCCCCCCCTCTTCCCTCCACCCCCAAAAAATGAGAGACGAAACTAACTGGAAAAAATTGACAAACTCAAAAAAACTCGGCCGAACAAATGTAATCTTTTTAATTCCCTCTCGAGCAAAGAATCTTTTTAATAAGTATCATTCTCGACGAATGACTCATTCGTGTTTCTTGAGTGCTTGGCATATATGCTGGTTTCGTCTGCTTGATAATAAAACAAACGTACAAACTCACAAACATTATTTTTTGGGGGGCGTAGCTGTGACGTCATCGCCTGGTTTGACAGGTAGCAGAATGACGATTATTGTTATTTTGATTTTTTTTATGAATGTTATTATTATCAATATCGTTTCATTTTTCTTATATTCAGTTCCCGGTTGCAGCATTCTGAGAGAGAGAGAGAGAGAGAGAGAGAGAGAGAGAGAGAGAGAGAGAGAGAGAGAGAGAGAGAGAGAACAAACCTAAATAAACCCTTATTAAAAAAAAACATGACAAAGAAAAACTAAGTTTATTAAACTATGGCCCAATTAATACACAATCTTTACGAAGGAACAACAGCACAATATTACCAGGAAGTGAGCGTAGGCCTATTATTATTATCAATTATACATATATACATACACATACATACATATATACACACATACCTACATAAACACATACGTATACATCTGATATTCCCTGACAACTCTGTAAGGCTGAACACCAAGGAGAGATCCCCACATTTCTCGGCGCCAAATAATAGTTCATTTTAGTTCATTTAACCCCGAATTAAATTCTCCCTCCTCCCTTGGACCACTCTCAAAAAATAAATTAATATTAGAGGGAGAATTTCAACTCCTGAGTTAGAAGGGTGTATTCAATGTCAACCCTCTTGTGCAAGGCGAATCTTGCAATATTTTGCAGTTCTGGTAAGCATGGGTCCATTCTAGAAAACTTGATTTATATATCTGTTTACTTTAGTTATCTATCTATCTATCTATCTATCTATCTATCTATCTATACGTGTGTGTGTCTCAGAATCACCCACGAAGAGGTGATATGTCACAGACTCCCAGTTCGAGAATTCTCAAAATTCCCCACGAGTAGAGACAGACGTTCGGCTGTAACACGAAAATGGGAAGAAGAAGAAGAAGAAGAAGAAGAAGAAGAAGAAGAAGAAGAAGAAGAAGAAGAAGAAGAAGAAGAAGAAGAAGAAGAAGAGGGAATTCTGGGTAATTTACATGCGAATAGTGTACAAGAGACGCAGAAGACATCTGTATGGGAACTTTCTTAGTGGGCCAAAGACCCTGCTTAGTATTATAGGAACCGATGCGTTGGCGTTGCAATTCCAGAGGTCTGTTCCTACAGCCTTGTTTAGTGTGATTGCTTAGTTTTCTCTGAAAGGAATGTGGTTTTTAGGTTTAGGTTTGGGCTTAGTAGTGTGTTTTTGGGATGTGTTTCAGATGTGTATGTGAGAGAGAGAGAGAGAGAGAGAGAGAGAGAGAGAGAGAGAGAGAGAGAGAGAGAGAGAGAGAGAGGGGATGAATTAGCATATAAAAAAGTTAGGTAATGTTTTTGGTGATAGTGTGTGTATATATATAGAGAGAGAGAGAGAGAGAGAGAGAGAGAGAGAGAGTTAATATTAACATATGTACAGTTTTGTACACTGGTTCAATTTGAAAAAAAAAATGTTATTGTAATTGTCAATTTTATAATAATAATAATTCACATAGCATATGAATAAAACATAAAATATATAAAATAAAATACAATATAATAAAATATATAATATATACCAAATTTTTCGTATTTGTCAACTGTTAAAAATAATAATTCCCTAAATATATAACCTGAAAAATATAATAAAACATAAAATATAAAATGAAGTATAATATGAACGTAATTTGAACTTTCTCCTTTATTTGCATTCACACCTTATTTTCCATTCATGAAATTCAAATTAGACTTTAAGCCTTTGTAAGGGAAAAAGTTTTCCCTATTTCCAGGTCACAATCTCTGCGTATAACCAGATTGTGAAAGTTTGTTAGCTAGCCCTCTCTCTCTCTCTCTCTCTCTCTCTCTCTCTCTCTCTGTGTTTCCAGGTTCAAACGTTTCCCACTCCGTCAATTTATCTCTCCAGATTAATGTGACTAACACTCACTTTCCCCCACTCTCTCTCTCTCTCTCTCTCTCTCTCTCTCTCTCTCTCTCTCTCTCTCTCTCTCTCTCATCAAGACGGGAACAATTCGGAGTTATTTACATCTGAATGGAGGAAATAGGACGCTGATCTTGTGTAGAACAAAGGAGAGAGAGAGAGAGAGAGAGAGAGAGAGAGAGAGAGAGAGAGAGAGAGAGAGAGAGAGAGAGAGAGACGTTTACAGGAAGCAACGTTTCCTGCCGATTAAACCTCGCTTGGTACGGAACGTTCCTGACACGGAACGTTCTTCCCCCCTTGACGCGGAACGTTTTTCCACTTCACACGGAACGTTCTTCCCCTTGAAACGGAACGTTCTTCCCACTTGACACGAAACGTTTTTCCACTTGACACGGAACGTTTTTCCACTTGACACGGAACGTTCTTCCCCATTGACACCGAACGTTTTACCCGCTTGACACGAACATGTCCCCCCCTTTGACACGGAACATTTTTTCACTGATACGGAAAGTTTTTTTTTTCATTTGACACGGAACGTTTTCCCCCTTGAAATGGGAAGTTTTTTCCACCTGACACGAAACGTTTTCCGACTTGACACGGAGAGTTTTTCCATTTGACACGGAACGTTTTTTCCACTTGACACGGGAAGCTTTTTCCACTTGACACGGAAAATTTTTTCCACTTGACAAGGAAATTTTGTTCCACTTGACACGGAACGTTGTTTTCTCTTGACACGAAACGTTTTTTTCACTTGACACGGAACATTTCCCACCCCCCCGACACAGAATGTTTATCTCCCTTGACACGGAACGTGTTTCCCTCTTATATTAAGATAATTTTCATGTCAAAAAGTACCAAATAGTCCTTTATAAACTCAAACATATTCTCGACTTCAAGTTGTTAAAACTTTTGAGAAACTTGAGTTAACTGTAACAGGGAAATTGGAGACATTCAGTTAATTACTAGTCTCTCTCTCTCTCTCTCTCTCTCTCTCTCTCTCTCTCTCTCTCTCTCTCTCTCTCTCTCTCTCTCTCTCTCTTTGCACAAGGGGAAGCTCGCCAAAAATAAAGCAAGGCAAACTCAACATTCAATCTATCATAAAATTCAGCCCAATGCAAACCCATCACCACTCGGCCTATTGATGTAAAAGAACCGGGCCATTTGAAAGCACATTTCGGCCGATAAACCCCTTTCATCGAGGATTAACCTATTCAGACCTTCACTGCGTGACGTCATAATGACCCCGCATTGATTTAAGGTCACAGGACACTGAAATGAAATTCGTCATTGGCTGATATTCCTCGCAATGTCAACATTTTTGTGACAGTGATTCAAAAATTTCGAAGTTCGTCTTCAGCTGCTTGGGTAAACAAGATTAGCTCTAGTGATCTGCCAATCGTTTTTCCCAATATTTTACAGCGATTCGGTCTTTTCTGGCTACTGACCAGTGGCGATTGGTTAAAGGATGTCAGCTAGGTGGTATCGAGGCCCCAATGTGGCCATACCGTCGAAAATGACGGTAATATATGGTAATATATGAGACGGTTTACCTGACGGTAAGAGTACCTCTAGACAGAGGCTTAGCTCAGGTTAGAGACGTCAAATCGAAACGTAAAACCAATTACCAATAGACAAACAGTTTTTGAAAGATACAAGAAGCTTAAACAGTTATTATTCAACGATAAAAGAAACCTAATAAACAATTCTGTCACGTTCCTGCCCAAATAAGACTCGAAAAGGACCAGCATTCGACACCAGATACCAGCACTACAGAGGTTGGGGGACTTCCCCCAGCAGAAAAATGACTTAATCCCAGATAATTCTAGTTCCTGAGGAGTTGACCATTTGGAGACATTCCCTAGGGGGAGGAGGAATCCTGTAGAAATTCCTCCCTTCTTCCCCTCCTCCAGGGAGAGAGGGAGGAAGGGAGGAAGGTGAGAAATTCCAGGTCATTTGCATGTGAATGGATTTAATTCATGGGCCTTTACAAGGTTTTCAGAGGCAGTGGATCTCATTGGGCTTACACGTGAAGTGGGAACTACTTAATTTATGATTAATTAAAGCTTTTAAACGATTATATATATATATATATACATATATATATATATATATATATATATATATATATATATATATATATATATATATATATATATATATATATATATGCCTATATATGAGACTAGCTATCAGGTACACATTTTAGTACACAGATCAACCGGGGTCACAGTGAGATTAAACACGTACGCTGGTCGCTTGGGAATCTCTCTCTCTCTCTCTCTCTCTCTCTCTCTCTCTCTCTCTCTCTCTCTCTGTGGCATAGATACGAGAGAGAGAGAGAGAGAGAGAGAGAGAGAGAGAGAGAGAGAGAGAGAGAGAGAGAGAGAAAAACACACACAAAACCGTGCGATTCACGTTGATCAAATACATCAAACTTGTAGACCTCGTGTATGGTAGGCCTATCCTCGAGAGATCTCCAGCTCTATTTCCTATTTACCTCGAAATTTCCCCTCCCCTTCCCCCCTCCCCTCCCCTCAGACGTTCCAAGGCCTAAGGAAGGACCTTTCTTTCGTATCACACTTCGTCCTTTACTTTTATCCTCTGTTTTGGGAAAGGGTCCTGGGAGGGTGTCTAAGGGGGCTGCTGGGAGCGTCACCAATGTCACAGTCTCTTGCTTTTGATCTGTGTTTCAGCATCATTTTTGACATTCAAGGCAGATCAGATTGTTTGAAACAATCATTTTTGACATCCAAGACGATTGTGGCAATGCTTCAAACAATCATTTCGACGTCCAAGACAATGTAATTGTATCAAACAATCATTTTGGCATTCAAGACAGGGAAGGTGATTTTGGGTCGCGTTTGCAATCTCTCTCTTTTTCTCTCTCTCTCTCTCTCTCTCTGGCGTGAGAGAGAGAGAGAGAGAAAGAGAGAGAGAGAGAGAGAGAGAGAGAGAGAGAGAGAGAGAGAGAGAGAGAGAGAGAGAGAGCAAATGCTACCCAGATCTGCCCTGACTTTACAGGTCGCGAACCCGAGTGAAAATGAAGATAAAATTCCAGCTCTAGATCCGTCTTCCAGAGGACCTTCGCTGGAGGATGACGGACTGGAAGGCTGGAAGGCTGGAAGGAAGGTTTATTGATGCATTGAGATCCTGCTGGAATCTGGATGAGAGGGGCAGAGGTCCTCTGATTTGTCCCCCACCCCCCAAAAAGGGGGACTAAGATTTCTGATCTTAATTATGGCATGATAGTATATGTTTTGACAGGGCATTAATCAGTAACGCGTCCTGGCAGAGAGAGAGAGAGAGAGAGAGAGAGAGAGAGAGAGAGAGAGAGAGAGAGAGAGAGAGAGAGAGAGAGAGAGAGAGAGGGTTTAATTAATCATCTGCAATTCTTTTGTAGAGCCAGAATGAATGACAACAAATGTATACATTTCAAAAGCAATCGAAAACCCATTACATGAATGTTGATCAAAATTAATTTATTTCATTTGAATGAAACTTGACAAAGAGTGTGTAATAAAGTGAGAAAAATAAAATTTCAATTTCAATATATATATATATATTGCTACTTTAATACTTTATGAATAGTCATGTGCTCTCTCTCTCTCTCTCTCTCTCTCTCTCTCTCTCCCAGTATTGTTTTTTCTTGACTTAAATCTCTAGCTCTCTCTCTCTCAATATTGTGTCTATACCTTTCTCTCTCTCTCTCTCTCTCTCTCTCTCTCTCTCTCTCTCTCTCTCTCTCTCTCTCTCTCTCTCTCCTCAATATTCTGTTTATTCTTGAGTTTAATCTTTCTCTCTCTCTCTCTCGTTGTCATCCAGTCATATTTGTCTCCGTCTCTCTCAATATTGTGTCTATTCATCTCTCTCTCTCTCTCTCTCTCTCTCTCTCTCTCTCAATATTCATTTTGCCCTTGATCTTAATCTCTCAATTTCTCTCATTGTTGTCTAACTAAACATGTCTCACTCTCAATATTGGTCTATTCATCTCCCTCTCTCTCTCTCTCTCTCTCTCTCTCTCTCTCTCTCCCCATTCTCGTCATCCGATCTCTCATTATGAGAGACAATTAAGAGAGACAGAACGCCGCATCGCTGCGGGTTTAAAATCACCAATTACTTTCTAACCCGAGAGAACGAACAACCGACCAAATAATCTGGAAGTCAGATTCGTTCATTCATCCTAATGGATTCTCGTGTCTTGTTGCACATTAAGAGGAAGAAGGAGGAGGAGGAGGAGGAGGAGGAGGAGGAGGAGGAGGAGGAGGAGTAGAAGAAGAAGAAGAAGAAGAAGAAGAAGAAGAAGAATCACGTATTTGGAGCGAGTCAAGAACAATCATTTACCCCAGACACAACTCCACAAAGAACAACTGATGAGAAATGATACTGTTTTCTGTTCCCAAACAGCTAATTATTCTACCGCCATGTTGTTTGAACTGTTTGCGAGTTGTTTATGGTCAGAGCGGACTTGTAAAGTTGTTTTATCAATTGTTGTTTCCACGTAAAAAAAAATGTTTACACTGATAAACAAATGTTATGCTGACATCAACATAATAATAATAATAATAATAATAATAATAATAATAATAATAATAATAATAATAATAATAATAATAATAATAATAATCCCAAAAAACTATTGAGAGATGTAAAATAAAATACAGACTATTTTTCTATCAACCTCACATGCCGTAGAGAATATTGTATAAAAATTACACATACAAACACATACGCACTCACAAACATACACACAAACACAAACACAAACACACACATACGCATGAAATTTAACACCAAAATTAAAAAGGTTTAAAAATTTTCATGCACAGAAAAAACAGTACTGGAACACTCACCAGTGACGTCACATCAGTTCCCGAAAATTGTGGTCCGTGATGCAGGGGGCCACTATGGATGAAGTCCTTGAGGAATGGGGGCCACCATTTTAGAAAGTTATGGCCACTATTTATGATGTCTTCAAGAACAGGGCCACCACTTGAGAAGATTATGGCCACTATTTATGAGGTCTCGGTGAAGAGGGCCACCATTGATAAGGCTTTTTGATCAGGGCCACTAGCCATGATGGTTTTGAGAATGTGGACACTATTTAGGAGACTTCTGGAAACAGGGTCACTATTTATGTGGTCTTTGATAACAGGGCCACTATCTATGAGGGCTGTGAGCAGGGCCACTATTCATGAAGATTCTGAATTCAGGACCACTAGCTAAGCGGGTTTTTGAGAATGGGGCCACTATTTATGAGACTTCAGGATTCCATGAGGTCTATGTGAACAGGGCCACTGTCTATGAGGTCTTTGAGAAAAGGGCCACTATTGACGAAGCCTTTGAGATCAGGTTTTTCTATAACGAGGCCACTATTTATGAAGCCTTTGAGAATAGGGCCATTTCCTATGAGTTGCCTAGAGGGCCATTATCCATAAGACTTTTGAGAGGGCCACTATCCATAAGGCCTTTGAGGAGAGGGCCACTATCAATAAGACTTTTGAGGAGAGGGCCACCATTTCATACTCGTGCAGAGGTTCCTATAGGGAAAAAATTCTTCCCAATTCTTTCAGGGCATCTATCATTCCCCTTTGTTATTCCCCCTTTCTCGTTCCCTTTGCCTCTTCCTCTTGACCTTTGCTCCTCTCTCTCTCTCTTCTCCCCTTCCAATCCATCTCTATTTCTTCCCCCCCCGCCACTCTCTCTCTCTCTCTTACCTGTGTTCACCTGTAATTAACCCTACTTGGCAACCATGTTTTCTTTAGACGTCTGGCAGGGGCAATTAAATTGTGTTTACTTTCCTTGTTAATTATTTGACCTCGTTTTGACTGTTGTTGACACGACTCAGCAGCCTCTGGTTACGAGGTCAAAAGTTACTTAGAAAATAAAAACACTTTTTTCTAGTCTTTAAGGTGATCAGAATCTGGAAGTTTTTTAACTACTTTAGAAAAATCACTACTTTTCACTTCAAATTGATCAGATATTGTTATAAAAAAATTCCTTTTTCCAGAAATCTGGAAAGTTTCTTAATATGCTATGAAAATAAACATTCCTTTTTCACTTCAGATCGATCAGAAATTATTATGAAAAAAATCCTTTTTCAAAACTACCTTGAAAGAAAAATACACCTTCTTGGTTTCCAAATTTGACCAGAAATCTGTTCAAACAATCAAATTTTTCACCTTCATATTGATCAGAAATGTGGTAAATTTCTTAAATTACTATAAAAAAAACTTTTTTTATCTCCAAATTGATCAGCAATGTGTCAAGTTCCTTCAGTTATTAAAAAAAATTACTTGCCTCCGAACTGATCATAAATGTAAAAAAACCACCCATTTTTTCACTTTAAATTGATCAGAAATTACTATAAAATCACTATGAAAAAACTCCTTTTACAAATATAAGTAGAAAAACCTCTTTCTGTCAAGTTATCAGAAATCTATTTAAGTTTCCTAAAATACTATTTAAAAAAAAAAACAGAACATTTTCGCATCAAACTGATCAAAAACGTGGAAATTCCCTCCGGCTGCGAGGGAGAAGTTATTCATCACAAACAGCAGCTCTCAAACTCCAGACGAAAGGTCTGCAAAAGGTCTCTCAGTCAATAGCAGATCCATAAAATCTATTTGTCCGTTGTTTGCCGTCAATTTCCTCCAAGTCCTCTCGCAACTGGCCAACTGGCTCGGCAAATAAAAAAAAGTCACGGGACTTTATTTGCTCTAAAACTTGCGTCCCTGGACTTTCGAATTTCTCTTCACACACACAGACCTCCCTCGGTAAAATTCAATTTGTATCGTTGGCCCAATTGAATCCGAGCGAAGTTATGGAGCGACCTTGGGACCTCTCAAAATCTTTGTTCTGTCTTGTAATATTACTTCAGAATCACCACGGCTCTTTCGTGCCTTGTGTCTTGAAGAGGTGATAATGGTTCTGGGACCTGTTAAAATCTCTGTTCTGTCTAATAATATCACGTCGAAATCACAGCTGTTTCCTTACATACGTCTTGAAGAAGTGATAATGGTTCTGGGACCTGTCAAAATCTCTGTTCTGTCTTGTAATATTACTTCAGAATCACGGCTGTTTCGTTCCATACGTCTTGAAGAGGTGATAATGGTTCTGGGACCTTTCAAAATCTGTTCTGTCTACTAGTATTACTTCAAAATCACAGCTGTTTCGTTCTCTATGTCTTGAATAAGTGATAATGCTTTCCCTTCTGTGTTTAAACAGTGAAATATCTCTGTAGCAACACAAAGTCTCCGAAGAAACTCGACAAATGAACCACCACAGGGGATAACCACCTTCAGTCACAGTCAACAGCCTACTGAGAAGTTTGTTGACAAGTGGTACTTTTTAAAAGAGTGGAGCAGTCGCCGTGTTTTGAAAACTCGTAAAAGTGTTTTTACTTTTGTTCTGAACTTGCGACCGGTGGGTTTCATTTCGATGGGAAGTTTTAAGACAAATTTAGAAAATATTTTATAGAATTTTATGTTTACTTTCTTTGCGTTTTAAAAGTTATATAAATACAGCGTGGTTTGTTGTGAATATTACTGGAACGCTGTTTACGTTTAAGTGAAAGCAATTTCGAACCTTGGTTTATTATGCAATTGTTTATATTTTTATCTGTATTTAAGTATACGTTTGTTTATATTTATATTATATTATATCATATATAAGTATATACAATTATACATAATATACATTTACATATGTCTCAAAAACAAATTTATACCCTGGGTGTCAGGAAATTTTTGGGGCATGGGGGTGCTACCCCCATACAATTCTCCAAAGTAGCTTGAACCCACAACAGTCGACTAACCACCAGGTACATAATTCACAGCTTAGTTCAAATAAGTTTCAGGCTTTAGTGGAGAGAGAGAGAGAGAGAGAGAGAGAGAGAGAGAGAGAGAGAGAGAGAGAGAGAGAGAGTACATATTATTACAAAAATGAGAAATAAAACAACATATCTATACAGAGTATTATTTAATTTTTTATACATCAATTATTACATGTATATTACACATTCAAGTCAGGAAAAGGAAAAAAAATATAATTCCTTTTTTCCTCATTCCCAAAATTCCTAGAGAGAATCCAGGAGGGCAGATAAAAAAAAAACAAATTGAAAAAACCTACAATGGAAGTGACACATTGAGAATCATTGTTCATATGGAGTTTAAAATGTGAACAAAGGACTGAACAATGAAACAGTTGGAATTACATCGAGAATTTCATAGTTACCATATGCGTGCGAGTGTATGTATGTATGCATGTGTGTATACATATTTGTATGTATACGTATATATAAATGTTTATACGCAATGTTGAGTATAGCAGGTATACATAAATGGAAATAAATTTGCTGCATTTTGTATTATGTATAGATGTGTGTGTATTTATATAGTTTGAATTGTATACATACATATACATATATACATATAATATATATACATATATATATGTTGCGACCAACCAAAGTCGACTGATGATCAGTGACAATTCACCTTTAACTTCAAAATACAGAAAATGTACCCTTTAGGAAATGGGACTGAATGGCTTTCCCCCCACAAGGGATCGAACCCGGGAATCTAAATGCTAAGGTCATTAGCCCATTGTGTAAGTGTATATATATATATATATATATATATATATATATATATATATATATATATATAGTATATGTATATATATATAGTATATATATGTATGTATATATCATGTATATGTATGTATGTACACTGCACATTACAGAGCTTCAATATACAGTACATAAAGAACACAATTGATCTAAGCTGCTACAACATTCACGTACAATGTTTACAAAAAATATATCTTGAGTGTTATGAGAATTAAATATTCTTATTTATTTTTTTGTACAGGTATTATATTGGCTCTTGGAAAATTCTATACAGAGCCTTCTCATTTGACAAAATGACTTTCATTTAATATATATATATATATATATATATATATATATATATATATATATATATATATATATATATACATATATATATATATATATATATATATATATATATATATATATATATATATATATATATATATATATATATATTATATATATATATAGTTACCAGACGCCCTTTTTAGCACGGACTATTAAATGTTTAATATGATATACTTCTCGGCCTCTTACGAAGAAAATACTACCTATTTATCCTTTATCGTGGTATACATTCATGCAACACTTTACAGATACCTTGAATACATTATACATACTTGTTTTTCATTCTCAAAATCTCATTCTCAAACTTTTAAATAAGT